>NC_135427.1:20039610-20242110 GCF_051991245.1 Festucalex cinctus | reverse complement strand
CATCCTTTTGGATTGATATTCTGCTTAGTTTTTCACTGAACCCATATGTTGTTTCTGTATATCATCGACATAACTCAACCTTATTTCTAAATCACTTTAAAACATCCATTGCTGCATACAAAGTGCTGTGCATGGAATAGAAATTAGTCTTTTAGTAGACACAAGTGAAATAAAATAACACAAAATAAAATTAATTAGAGTAAATATAAGTACATAAGTATACACACAAATAAAATACTAAAAAAAAAAAAAAAAAACTGTATAAGTATAGAAATAAAATAACACAAAATACAGAAGGCACTATAAAAAAAAGTAAAATGATGTGAAGTCTCATGCTGAGTCAAAGATCAAAGAATAGAGATGTCTGGCAAAAATGAAAGGAAATTTTGTCCATATCGTACAGCCCTAATCCAACACGCAAATGAAGGCAACTAGTAGCCAATTCCAGATCGAAGGGGCTGGGTCACAGAGTCATTCATTCGGACATAGTTGTTTACAGAAGTGAAGAGTGGATTTGTTTCAAATGAACTTTTGAGTTGAATAAATGCAAAATGAACTACACATTTTTTTTTCAGTTTGTCTTTTAGATTTCAGAACGAACTGCTGCTTTTAAGTGACAGAAAATATTTCTGAACACTTTTGCAGTTGTCACAATGCCGCTGTTCAACCTGATGAACATTAGATTTAGGTTGATAAAGTGTGCCCCCCCAAAAAAAGGTAATGCCCCCCCCTACAATTTCTTTCTGGTGACGGGTCTGTGTATATATATATATATATATATATATATATATATATATATATATATATATATATATATAGTAAAGGTACATTTTTTTTTATAGATTGACAAACAAAAAGATGATTCAAACATGAATTGTAAAATTAACCAAATCTATATTGATAATAGTGGGATTTGTTGCGAATAATTCAGTAGCAGGCGACCTGGGCCTCCAATGGGGTTTAAATGATTTCATCCATCTCTTATTTAATACTGCCACTATCACATCACAAAATGATATACAAAAACACATTTTGTCCATGTGTGGTCTTCCAGCGAGACATTTCTTATATGCTGTACAATACAACAAACAACTCTAAACCTGCACAATACAATAAAGCAATTCACAATCAATATCTAATAAGATGGCAAAAACATAAATGCTTGAAGTATTGTAAAATACGTCATACTCCCCTGAGATGCTTATCTTTAGACAAAATCCATCCCTATTTGTTGCTCAGTTAGATTTCTTTTTTTCTTTTTATAATGTTCGATGTTCATCAGAGCCAGCAGCTACACATTTATCAATCCCACTGTGTTTACACGCACCGCTGCAATATGGTAGGCTGCAAAACTAGTTAGCATAGATCAAATGTTGATGTCACATTGAGCCTAAATGGAGGACGAGAATGGTGAATCCGAATCTGGCATTGAAGGCCCGGCATGGGTTGTTTGTTTACATACATGCTACATAGAAGCTGGAATCTGATTGAAAAAAAAACAAACACAAAACAAAAATGAACATGAAATTACTGGAAGCCCGGCAGCCAAGACACACACTATAAAATGAAGATAATAGACTGTTGGAAATAAGTAACCCTCCCAACCCTGCTTATAGAGCATAATGTGAACCTGTATACATAGATACTTGATTATACACAGCAAAATCAGCAGTGTCAATTCAACTCCCATAGAGTCAAATTCAACACTTTAAAAGTGCTTATATTGGTCCACTCTACATATAGTTAAAACATCATTTTCAAAAGTGTTAGTTAAGTGCGAGTTAAAACAACTCTGATGGTAGTTAAAATTTAACACGAGTCAACAACAAGTCAGTGTTGATTTTACACTACACTAGAGTATAGTGTTAAAATATTTAATGTTGTATTTTATAACACTCAAAACGAGTTGCTAAATATTTAACTCATGTAGGGAGTAAAAAAATTACTGCAGTGTCATTTTAAACTCACAATTATTTCCCACATGTTCTCATACATTCTCTTAAAAAAAACAGACACATTTGTATTTAATAAAACATTTAATAATTCCACCACATAACAATGCATTGACTTTAAAATTACACATCCCATCAATGGACAACCAATCCTCAAGCACAGTTTATAATATGACAATGTGGTACAATATATGTTTTTGCATCCATCTCATTTGAACACAGTTTGTCATGGGGTTTGTAATAAATCAGCTTATCAATGCAGCACACAAAAAAGGAACCTGCACTTTCCTCGACACAATATGCGTTAAAGTGGTCGTCAAAATAAAGGGTGTCAACTACAGAAGTCACAAATAAAGCTTGATCATCAATTAAGATTATATTCACAATCTTTCCAAAAACAGGAATTTCCATGTGTGTCTTTATACAAACAAACATACCAATTTGATATTCAGTTCCAAATGTCTTAATCCAATTAGTTGTTGACACATCACAGTTTGCATTCATATTTAATAATGCACTCAAACTCTCACCACCCTGCAAGCTATCAATCATTTCCTTTCGTACTGGGCCAAACTCAAATCTCTGAAAATTAAAATTCTCCCAGTGGTAAGCCAGTTGTCTCTGGTGTTGTTTCACCAATGATTTGGTGATATTTTTGAAATTCTTCACACATCTTTTAAAAAAATTATGTTTGGCCTCAAACCTCATGCACCATATGTGAAGTAGCTGACCTATTTTACGAATACACCTGGGATAATATATCATAAAATGATGTTTAGGCAGAAGTTTTTTTTCAGGAAATAGAGATTTGAAGAGCTTGTGGTGGTCACTTATCAAATGCTTCAAATAGTAAGTCATACCATTAGTGACAATGGGTGAAAAAACCACATTCACTATTTGAATCAAGAGAATGAGCAGGTTCCAATAACTGTTATTTCTTTCAATGACATCCCCAAAAATAAGGGGAGCATTACGTAGCAAACACCATGACTGAATGGCATTCAATCCAAGATCTTTGCTACTTCCATCCATTTTTAACCCACCTGGCCTGTTTTTTCTCTCAGTATAACCAAAATTAAAACTTTGGATCCTCTGTGACATTGCTTCCAATGAAATTAGTTTGTTTTGGACAAGGTAATGGAAAACAAGTTTCAATTCGTACTGTACCACACCTTCAAGCAAATCATGCATTATGTCAACTGCATAGTTTTCGGAAATGTTGAAAAAATGCAGTGAATTGACAAGCATGTCTTCTTGACGCCAAATGTTGATGCCAACAAAGGATTTTTCTGTAGAGAAGCACAATGTTCTGCGTGGGTTTCTTTAGTACGAAAAATCAAGCCAGGGTGGTCTTCTGTGAATACAGATTGCAACTCTTCCTTAGGTGTTAAACAAAATCTACAACAGTATGTTGCGCTGAATTACTCCACATATCCAAAAAGCCCATGTAAACCCAAATTATCACCTGTTACTTGAATCTGCAGTACCGAGCAATGGTGAGTCAAAGAAAGGTACAACTATCCCTTCTGTTTCAAGTCTTTTAACATCATCAACTAGAGGCTTTAAGATTTGATCAAATCCATATGTCTTTTGATCTTGTGAATGAAAGAGTGACACCACATGAATATTCATCAAAACAGAATTAAATTTTGGGGGTAGGTTCTTCAATATAAAATAAATACATCCAAGTTTGTGTATTCCCTTCTTTGAACCCAAAGGATTTGCGGTTTCAAAATCGTCATAATAAAGTTGAATCTGGAGAGCATGTTCTTTCTGGGAATACAAAGCATTCTTTTTGAAGTACGACCCATCACATATATCTTTATAAATACCTTCCTCTTTTTCTTTTGCTTCCAGGAAACCTTCACATAGTTCACTCTTCTTGAACAGAGACTTTAGGGTTCCCAAGATGGGCACATAAACAAATTTATCTGTGACAGGGATCTGACTGTAAACTCCTGTAGTTCGATCTCTACGTACATCGAATCTAACCCCAAGAACATACTCTACTGGTTCAACAATTTCCCACTTTTTCTCAAAGAATCTTTGTCGCTTGGCGCCTGTATTTAAGATTGAGAAAGGATTTTCTATTTGATCAAAACAAATTTTCACTTTCTTTTCCAAATCTGTGCCTTGGATCTCAGAAGTGCAGCTGAGAACTGCCTCTTTTGCTTGCCTCTGAATAACACTGACAACCTCCTCCAATGAACTCACCATTGCTTGGACAGTGCTCTCTGCAACACCTGATGCTTGTAAATGTGCTACAACAGAACCACACATGTTTAACACGTGATGTTGGTCTTCTATGATCTGGGTTGCTACTGGATTGTCTGTACAAAAAGTTTGAGATGGTGAGGGCCCATTTTCTTTCCATGTGTCCACATTGTCACTGAGCTCTATTGAAACATTGTCCTTGTGAAAATTAGCCAGATGCTTCTTAAACCCCGAATAAGTGCAAAATGATGAACAACATCCTGGCTCTCCACATTTCAAACGTAGAGTTTTTCCTGTGTATAGACCGTGGTGGAATCTCAAATGCTGGCAAAGCAATGCAGAACTTTTGTGGTGTACTTTGCAAACGAAACAAGTGAACATATTTCAACCAAGGAAGTGTACCTCAAATATCGGTGTGAAACAGTCTTGCTCTCAGGTCTTTGACTCTAGGATTTTCCTTTGCAGCTCCCAGGTCAATGTTGAAAACCGTTGTCTGGATGAATGTGTAAAAGCTTTGGAGGGAGTCGTGGTAGTTGATACTGAAGATAAAGTGAACCTTGAAGAGCTCATCGAACGCTGCCAGTGATGTCTGAGCCTTGCAAGGGATGGCCTTGTGGTCAACAATGACATAGAACTGTTGGATGTTGTTCTTCTGCTCCCCAACACACAGAAGGAAGGGCTGTCCTGGTTCAGATCTCTCAAGGAATGTCTGCACACTGGCTCCAATCTGCAACACAGAGGAGAAAACATTTTAGTTTATAATTGTATATTTTTAAAAAAGAACAAGGTTTCTTCCTTGTGGTTTAAAATGGTGGAGTACATGGTTTAATTTATCTATTTTAATTAGTTAGTTGAAGTAGTAAAAGTAAATTTATTCAAATTTTAATACAGCTAAAATTAAAGTTCAGCAAATGTCTGCTTACCCTCAGATATCTCACTACATGGCGGATTGCTTGGAAGGAGCTGATTTTAGCGCTCTTCTTGTGACCTTTTGAAGTTGGGGGAAGGAGGTGAACCAACAGCAGAATGCTTGACAGATCACTGTCCCAACCTAGTGTCAAAGTTGACAAATAAGACAGTTCCAAGTACTTTAATCTTAAAATTTCAATAAATAACTTAAAATTCTATAAAGAAAATACATATTTCAAAAAATAGAATGAGCCACATTTACAAGATTCATTCGGGTTATTCTGTGCAGCCAAGAGTTCATCAATGTGCTCATTGGAAATCAGGTTCTTGCAGTTTGCCAGGACCCGAGGCTTGAAGTATGTGGACCATTTTGCCAGCAACCTGCCAGAAATCTCTGCTCCAAACATCATGGTGAAGTCCTGATCAATCTACAAAAACAAAGACCCAATTTAAACAAACCCAGAGAAAATGACAATAATAAATGGAATAATTAATGCATGTCCCACTGAATATATCTTGCCAACTTCAAAATTATTCAACCAAAGATATTTCATTCTTACCAAGCCAGGTATGTCCAGGAATCGGGGGAAAACATCCAAAACTGTTGAGGAATCTTGCTGGTCATGAACCAGTGTCTGGCGGTATTGAAATGTTGCCCTCATCTTCTCTTTGATGACAGATACGTCAGTTGAATGCTTCAGAAAGGAGATTGCCTCAGAGCATTCATCTCCACTTAGTTGCTCATCAATCAGGACCAATTCCCTCTTGGCATTTGGACCACTTGGACCCAAAGTGCTGGTTGAGCATCTCTGGGACTGGGCAGTATTTCGCTGCACAGTCTTTATTCTCCAGGCCAAATAGCCAGATCCACTCTGCGCATCATAGTAGTGTTCCTGTGAAAACATGAGAAACATGAAATAGCAGCACAGAAGAGAAATGAAGAAAAGGAGATATTAACCAAAAAGATTACTTTCCATATTTGTAAAAAGAAAACTTACATATCCATTTTTTGAGAATGGATCTATGAGATTGGGGAATAAAGTGATGATGCATACTGAAGTGCATACTTTTTTCGTACATAGGCTGGCGGGATCCTCCTTTAAAAATATAATATATATTTTATGAGATGTTAAATAGCATGGAAAAAAATAGCTGGTATCAAAAAATAGAGCATTAACAATTCACAGAAGTAAAAAAAAACCTTGCATGTAAAATGTGTATAAAAAAACAGTTTAATCACTGATCAGTGAGCAATAAAAACTTAAAAAGTTTATCAAAAATATCCAATGATACTTTGCATTTCAAATGATTAACCAATTGTTCATTGAGTTTTTATTGCTTATAGATAACGTTCATTTGGCAATGTTTAAATTGTGCTTCAAGGTTTGTCTTTTCTTTCTTTCTTTCTTTCTTTTTTTACAAATCAAATTACAGTGAAGATGTTCAAATTTGGTAGATTTTTCAAACCCATTTTCAAGAATATTTGCATCACACTTTTTTTTTTTTTTTTTTCTAAATAAATCATAGAGGACCGACAATAGATCAATTTAAAACAGTGTTACTGCAAGGAATATTTCTAAAGAGATGCTGCTGATCCTAGGAACTATAGCTGCACATTCTGTATTTGTTTGAAATTAAAACTAAGAAAAATGTATGTGCGTGGGTGGCGGGGGGGGGGGGGGGGGGGACTGGGGCGGGTGGTTTAATTAAGATATTTTTTTTACATTTTGGAAATATCAAATTTACTGTAGAAAACAATAGGGAGTTATTTACTTGTTTAAGTTTTTATTAACTTTTTAAGGAATTATGATGACCCTCGGAACTACTTGAAAATGTTCAATAAACATACTTCAACACATTTTCAATAAAGTAAAGAGATTGAGTTTATACTTTAAAAAAAAAAATTTAACAGGAATATTTTCTCTTTTAGTAAAAATACAGAGAAAGAAATTGATCAGCTCCAAATATTGGTTACTATTGGACTTATTGACTACTAATCGGTGTATGGGAAAAAAAACAAAATCACATCAGTAAATCTCTAAAGGTGATGTTTATAATCAATATTTTAGGATACTTTAAAGACCAATTAATGTTTGAAAAAGAAAATGAGTCAGATAACTTTGATTTTTTTTTCAGTAATTTAGAGATTTACTTGTGTGGTTTAACAGAAAATCAAACTTACCCTACCAAAAAACTGTTTCCCAAGTTTACTGTATAGGCACACACCATTAACTGTTTATAGGAAGAACTTTAATGCTTACCCATGAACCTCAATCATGTCGGCCACTAGTAAGTTCACCATCTGTCGCCGTGTACCATCTAACAATGTTTTCAGTCTCTCATATTCTTGCAAGATCTTTCCTCCCCCAGCCTTAGTATGTAGAACATCTCTAACCATCTAGAAGATACAATAAAATCAGAAACATAGTTAAGTCTGAAATTAGACAGATAAGTAACAAATCTTATAACACAATGGCTTGCCCTTAAGTCTGTTATTGTGATTGACTGATTTGGAATACATACATCATTTTGATAGCTAGCTACACAGACAATTACCTGCTTAAAAAAGTGATCTTTTTGTATGCATTTGTGAATATTGAAACCAGTCAAATTCAATATATATGGTAACTTAAACACAAAAAAGTTGTAAACCTCTTTAGCTGAATCCTGATCGCAGTGGGCTCTTTTTACTCCTCTGTCGCTTGTTTCCATCACCATACATACAGTGAATCAGACACCATGGATGATGAGTCTGATGTACATGCCTCAGATGAAGTGAAAGAATGATCCTGATGAAGGACAACTTTTGGACAATAAGGAAAACATTAACAAAAAAATTAAGTAAATATGAGTCAAGAGCAATTTTATGAAAGTGGTTTTGGTGGCTCGAAAACAAAACAGTTGATTAGAGAAGACTGGTTTTAAAAAAAGGAACCCTTCTTTTAGTTCTCTACAGTATTTCAGACTTCTATCGTCAACATTTTCCCTGGCAAAACCAAGACTTACCTTTAGATTTTTCTGTGCACACGTTGATTGTTAGGTTCCCTGCTTGCAAAAGATCCTCAAACACATCCGCATCCACTTCTGTCCCTGAATCATCTGTCAAGTGTAGTTCTGAGTGCAGGGGAAGCCCTAACTTTTCTATGACTGAGAGAATAAGAGATTGAATTATGTGTTTCTTAATTAATATATTCTAAAATGTTATTTTAACTGAAACATTCTGAACACATGCACCAGTGTCTGTCAGCACTGTTTTTGCCAAATAAAAAAAAATTGTGTACATTTTGATTTGGCTAAATCAACATAAGTTCACTGAAGCCAAGAGAAATAAAACTTGGTGGATGGGCCAACATTGTAAATGGATAATTAAAACACTTTTGTTTTTTTTAATAGAGCAGATCAGTTTTCTAAAACATAACCGTGTTCAAAATGTTCTCCTTACCTTTTTGAAGAAATATACTGAAGTCCTCGTATCCATTTTCTGCCTGGGCGACTTTAACATATTTCTGGCTTTCGCCAAATTTCACCTTCACCAGCATAATGTACTGCAAAAGAAAGAAATACAATAAAAAGCCCGTATCCGACTCAGCGTCTGCGAACATTGACCACTTCCCACCTCGTCTCCGAACATCTTCGCAACATTTTTCATCCAAACCCGTCCCCGACCGACGAAAAAAAACAACATTCGGGCCGTGCGCAAACACGAACCTTTGCCATAAGTAAAAAGAAAAAACAGCAGTTGAAAACAACAAACGACGACCAGCAATACAATTGCTTGTCACGCTAGCAAACATTTAGGCTACATAAGCTGTAGCACTGCACCACAGTTCTGAGTAGCAAACAAAACAATTCACGAAATACATTTTTTTCATATGAAAGTTAACAAAGTCAGAAAACTGAACGAGTATATTAATTTTATATTTACAAAAAATAAAAAAAATAAAAAACCGAGGAAGAACGAACCTGTTGCAGCTTCCCAAACAAGTCCTGACTGTGAGAGACAGGAGAGGGCTGCTAAGCTTACGCGTGCTAATCGTCGCATATATTTAATTAATATCAACTGCCAACACTAGTACATAATGCAGGGTGCAAATGTTAGTAGTTTTGTATTTAAAACGTATCAATTAAGATTTACTTACGTGTGGTGGGTTGTAATCACAGTTCAATCGATGTTGCTGTTCAGCTCAAGTTGAAGCAGAAGCGAATGAGGAAAGACATTCTTCCATTGGTTGTTAGCAAACAATTGAAAACCCCCAAAAAGAGTAAGTTGCCGCCTTAAACATGCACCTGTGGACTTCTGGGAAAAGCACTGGTTGCTAACACTTTTTATTGAGTGAAATCAACACTCTAGAGAGTATTGGAACATATGACAATTGACTCTCTGAATCAACACTCACACTTTTTGAGGAATTGTCATGTTGGAGTTAAATTAAACTTAACAAGAGTTAAATTGACTCTAAATTTGTTTTATCACCTCTAACACTGAAAATTTAACACTTTTGATTTTGCTGTGTACACTGATGCCGTCTTTAAGTCTGCTTGTGTTTTCTCTCAAAATGAATCAAATTGTATGTATGAATAGGCTTGATATATCGTTTGAACATCGCCGTCACAATGTGCGGATGCGCGCCACATCGCAAGTCGTGCGATGTTTTTTTTGTTTATTTTTTTAGAGCAAGCAAACGTTTGTTTTACTTCATGTCTCGCGCTCACCCTGTCCCTTCCTTCTGCCACTCAGTCAACGGCGCATACCGTAACTAAAGAGGGGTTTAAAAAAAATAAAATAAAAAAGGTTCCGCAAACACGGTGAAGGCGCCTTACCCCGGGATTACACCGGTTGCGTGTGCGTTGCGTCTCCGCTCCATTGCGTCTTGACTGCGTGCTCCGGACGCATCAACTTTTTGGCCAACTGCACAGCTGCGGTCCGGCAGCTCCGTCGCCGACCATTTCCCGGCGTATCTCGCGTGATCGCGCGTGATAATGTGGCATTAAAAACAACGACAAACACAAAGAAAGTCTGTGCTCAACAGAGAAGCAGAAAGAGAGGTGGACTTTCTTTGATTGAACTCAGCGTCAACTCCCATAGCTTCTGCTATGACGTCCCGCAGCATTCCTTTTGAATTTGTCCTCAATAAAAAGGATGTGCCATGTCATATATAATTTTGTTGCTTTCCACCTTGATTATAAATCTCTCCTCGTCCATGTTCGCCGGTGTTTAAACAGTGAATTAAGCGTTAAGCATTATGACGTTTTGTTTATGATTGCGAAATAGGAGCTGGCAAGTGTTTTATTCTGAAGGTAACCGAAAATTTATTTTGAAACTGCGTCAGTCTTCCTGTCCCGCTCAATGTGCTTTGTGCTAGCTTGCCATTTGCCGGAGGCCGACGGATGCGGCATCCCGGATTAATACTTGAATAGTATTATACTGCACTGTAAAATGTGGGTTAATTGACTTCATGAAGTATACAAAAATTTGAGTCAAATGAATGTTTTCCTTTAATCCATGCATAAATATACGAGGGTAAATGATTGTCTATGTGGCCCTGTGATTGATTGGTGACCAACCCAAGGTGAAACCTGCCTCTCAAATAAAGTTAGCTAGGTGTTAGGTAATTCACAACCCTAAGTGCACATATGGACACCCTTATGCTTGAACATGGTGTTCGTTATGGACAAACCGTGACGAGCACAGAATTCCAATAACAGAACACCGCTCGGGTTCTGATCAGGGGGGCCGTTCCTCCCAATCACGCCCCTCCAGGTCTCACTGTCATTCCCCACGTGAGCGTTGAAGTCCCCCAGCAGGACGAGGGAGTCCCCAGAGGGAGCGCTCTCCAGCACACCCTCCAAGGACTCCAAAAAGGGTGGGTACTCTGAGCTGCTGTTTGGTGCATATGCACAAACAACAGTCAAGACCCGTCCCCCCACCCGAAGGCGGAGGGAGGCTACCCTCTCGTCCACCGGGGTAAACCCCAACGTACAGGCGCCAAGCCAATAAGTATGCCCACACCTGCTCTGCGCCTCACACCGTGGGCAACTCCAGAGTGGAAGAGAGTCCAACCCCTCTCAAGAGGACTGGTACCAGAGCCCAAGCTGTGTGTGGAGGCGAGTCCGACTATGTCTAGTCGGAACTTCTCGGCCTCACACACCAGCTCGGGCTCCTTCCCTGCCAGAGAGGTGACATTCCATGTCCCAAGAGCCAGCTTCTGTAGCCGGGGGTCGGTCCGCCAAGGTCTCCTCCCTTGGCTGCCACCCAGCCTGCACTGCACCCGACCCCTTTGGCCCCTCCCACCGGTGGTGAGCCCGTGGGAAGGGGGACCCACGTTGCCCGGCCGGGCCCCATGGGTACAGGCCCGGCCACCAGGCGCTCGCCAGCGAGCCCCGCCTCCAGGCCTGGCTCCAGAGGGGGGCCCCGGTGACCCACGTCCGGGCGAGGGAAACGTGTATCCAAAGTTTATGTTCGTCATAAGGAGTCTTCTGAGCCGTGCTTAGTCTGGCCCCTCACCTCGGACCTGTTTGCCATGGGTGACCCTGCCAAGGGCATAAAGCCCCAGACAACATAGCTCCTAGGATCATTGGGACACGCAAACCCCTCCACCACGTTAAGGTGCCGGCTCACGGAGGGGTAGAGCAAGTGCAGGGAAATAAATATGGAATCACTCCATTTTGGTGAAAAAATATGGAAACACTCCCTTTTGAGTGAGAATAAGGAGTCACCCAGTCAATTTCCTTTCCTTAATTGGGCACCTGCCTCAAATGACATCTGCTCATTAGTTAGCAGTTAAAAACAGTGCAGTTATCACACCAGTTACTCAGTACTCTCGTAGAATTTCCTTAGAATTTCTGAGTGAATACTGAAACATGACAACAACAACAAAATATTTGTTTTCCCGCAGCGTTTTCATGTTAAATTACTGTCTCCATAGTGAAATGCCGCCGTGTGTGGTGTAGGTTGTACCAACAAGACTGCAAGAAGCGCTCCATGCACATTTCATTGTTCTGAAATGAACGCATATATAAATTTTCTCATAAGCTATATCTGTGAGGGCTATTCAAAGACTTTTCTGCATCATGTTGTCAGAACCATGAACAATTAAATGAACACAAAGGCCATCAGGATAAAATTGAGGGGGCGGGGATGGCGTACTTTGCGAGCCTCTTCAATGAGGTTCTTCACGCAATTCAGAAACGTTCAATTTTATAGGTTTTTCAAGTCTTTATTTCAGTTTTTGTGAGGCTTGTGGCTGTGGCCTATGAGGTAGAGCTGGTTGTTTAGTGCCCCTGCTGAAATGTGATTGGACCCAGCAGATGCCAAATGATTGACATATCACGGCACCGGCGCAGTAACGTCGCACGCCTGGCCGATGCAGCCTGCCAGCATTTTTTTCAATCATCAAATTCGTGTAGCGTTCTACATTTTTAGAACCTTTGTGAGACTGAAAAAAAAAAAAAAAAAAAAAAGACGCCTACTAATTGTTATTGCCCCTCCTGAACAGTGGCTGGCGCTACTTACAAAGCATTATAATCCACCTCACTAGGTGTCTGGAGAAGGAGAATCACCTGTTAAGAGGAGCAGTCTCCCTTGAGTACCGTCACATCAAGAATGCACGTTGGCATTTGGCTATATCCTGTTGGTTTGCCTGTGAGACGTGAGTGACTGTTTAAAATAACTTTTATGTTCAGATAGATTGTTTTGGACGAACATCAATAAGCAATGTAGTTTTGCACAAGCTAAAAATAATTGCATTGTTGTTATGCAATACAATAGCACCCTCCAATGGTTGAAAGTTCAAACAGACGCTAACTGACATTTGCGTTTATTCTTGTTCTGTTATGATTATGTAGTAACGTTTTTAGTCAACAGGAGTGCCTCAGAAAATTAGAATATTGTGATAAAGTCCTTTATTTTCTGTAATGCAATTAAAAAAAACAAAAATGTCATACTTTCTGGATTCACTTGGAAACACTTGCAGATGTTTAGAGTTAATTAGACAATTCAAGTGATTAATTGAATAGCTTAGTAGTGTACTTTTTTATGATATTCTAATATTTTGAGATAGGATATTTGAGTTTTGTTTAAGCTGTAAGCCATAATCAGCAATTTTAAAATAATAAAAGGCTTGCAATATTTCAGTTGATTTGTATTGAATCCAGAATGTATGACATTTTTTTTTAAATTGCACTATAGAGAAAATAAAGGACTTTATCACAATATTCTAATTTTCTGAGACAGTCCTGTATTCTTGTTCTCTTATGATTATGCCATAACGTTTTTTAGTCTACAGGACTGCCTCAGAAATTAATATTGTGATAAAGTCCTTTATTTTTTTGTCATGCAATGGAACACTTGCAGGTGTTTCGAGTTAGACGATTCAAATGATTAGTTGAATAGCCTACTAGTATACGTTTTCAGAATATTCTAAATATTTTGAGATAGGATGTTTAAGTTTTGTTTAAACTGTAAGCCATAATCAGCAATTTTAAAATAATAAAAGGCTTGCAATATTTCAGTTGATTTGTAATGAATCCAGAATGTATGGTATTTTTGTTTATTTTATTGCATTACAGAAAATAAAGGACTTTATCACAATATTCTAATTTTTTGAAACAGTCCTTTAGAAGTGGAGGATTTATTAACATTATTATTAATTAATCACATTAATAAATTATGTGGTTGTAAATGAAGTAGTAGTTGGAGTAATAAATGTATTTTTCATAGGGTGTGTGGAAAATGAAACGACGAGAGTTTGGCACTTAGACATCATTCATTAGTCATACTGTAATACAAATTTGCACTATGTTCATATAATAATGTTATGTTGATAAAAGTACTGTATGCTTTTTTTTTTGAGTAATTGCATTGAATACAGTATCTGCAAGTTCATTCAGGTTAAACAGTACTGAATTATTTTTTGTACATCTTGGACATTGTTAATAAACGGCACATTATGTGCATAAATCTCCCCTGTGCTTAATATGTACTGAAATATATTTGAACATTTAGAGACTCCGATTGAAATTAATTTTCATGAAAACAAATTTGGCATCATCTTTGGATGAAGTATCCTTGCCCCCCCTATTTATAAAAGTCTGTCTCCGTGTCAACAGTAATCGTTTATTTTGATGTGTGGGTGTTTCTTATTCTTAGTTGAATGGCAGATGAGAGCTCATTGGTGCATACCGCCACCTACTGTTCAGGAACTGCAAAGGAACTTGGCAGGCTATGTTGTTATCAATCGGTCAGGCCTTGCCACCCACACAGTGTTTCTTTGTTTTGGATAATTGGACTTTAATGACACAATTTAATGAATGTCGTAGTTGTTACCAAAACTCACCTGGTGTGTCATGTGACATTGGCATCACTGGTACTGGTTAACAGCGACAGAGGAGTGTCAACCCAAGCTATTAAAGGATGACTTGGTTTCGTTGTTGTCAGCAGCCAACTTTTAACAGCAAAGGTAACTTCACACAACTTTACGTCATACTTTTTGAACTCCGTTTGCTTTATTATTTACTGTTTTCTTTGTTTTGTTTTTGCAACACAGTTAATTGTAAATCTCTATTTGTTACAAATATGAAATATTTTTCCATAATTGCGCATGTGGCCTTCGCTCTTCGTTTATTGCTCCTCCTTTGTGGGACAAGTGGAGTTTTGAGTCAATGCGTAAGTCAAAATGGCTCAGTACATATATTTACTATTGTGTTTGAGTCAGTGTTCTGCAGTCTGATGTTAATATGCTACTTCACAGCGGAAAAAGCGTTCTCATTTCAACGGTTGGTAGAGATACCCTTGTTGCTTTGTCAAATACAGTTAGTTGCATCTGGATTTCATTAGAGGTTTGATTGAAATATCTTGTTTTCTTCTTAAAACAACAAATAACCTGCAGACAGAAGCTGTCCTAAGGGATGGTCTCTTTTGGGCTCTCACTGTTACATCGATCAAGCTCGTGAAAGGACATTTGCAGATGCAGAGGTATAATAGTATAATTGAAACCTTTTGGTCCAGAATCAAAATGTCCTGCCAACTATATATTCAAATGAGATAACCTTTGTTTTACTCTACTTTCTCCCAGAGATTCTGCAAAATTCTTGGTGCAAATCTTGTCTCCATACATAATGTAGTGGAAAATGCATTCGTTCTTGAACTGATTCGGCAGGGTGGTAATGATGTCCAAGTCTGGGTTGGACTCCATAATGCAATTTCGGTAAAGCATTGGCCACTTTTTTTTAAATTTTTTTTTATATATTTTCCATTCCCTTGAAAAGAAGGAATGAGGTGTCAACATCAGTCAGTTAAGTTGTGATGTGACTCATTCAAATGTAACTTTGTCTTTCAGGATAATGACTTTTTTTGGACTGATGGCACCGTTGTGGATTTCACTGCTTTTGGTGGAGGAGAGCCTGATGACAGTGGCAATTGTGTGCAGATTTCTCAAAGCGGTATGCAAAATCAGTGATTAAAGTTTGCTATGAAAATAATGCAGTCAAACATTTATTCTTTATTAGTATTATTATTATTGTTATTATTTTAACATTATACATCAGGGGTGTCCAAACTTTTTCATTTGAGGGCCATATACAGAAAATCAGAAGGGCGCAAGGGCCACATAATGTTATGAAGAGGAATTTTGTTTAGTCTTAAAAATTGTACAAATAATTTATTTGTGCTTTTGCATATTTAGAAAAATGCTACAGTCTATAAACCATTTTATTTGTAATATATGACAGTAGGGTTATTAGAGTTTTGGAATTTTTCATTTTAGTTAGTTTTTATTAGTTTTCAGGATGGTTCTGTTAGTTTTTGTTAGTTTTAGTTCTTTAATAACTGCTTAGTTTTAGTTAGTTTCAGTATTAGTATTATTATTATTATTATTTTTAACTGTATTACTTGTGCGCAATATTTAAAAAACACCATGTAAGCAACGTCATCAGAAGGTGCTTTTCTATTGGCTGCCGTCACTTGATGACGTGTGATATACTTTCAAACGTCATTATTCCGGTTGATATCAAAATAAATATACTACAAATCAAACCAAAGACTAAAACAACGGACATTTTTGCTATAATTATAGTTTTAGTTAGTTTTGTAAACATAAAATTTTTTAAAAAGCATTTTTGTTTTAATTTTATTTCGTTAATGAAATTGTTTTTTGAATTTTAGTTCATTTCGTTAGTTTTAGTTAACTAAAATAAACTTTAATATCAACTGTTTTTTGATATCCTCCCTTCTTACTTTGACCATCTTCAAACATTTTTTTTTTAAATTTTATTTAAACTGAGTCAAATGCCATTTTTAGCATATGTCGCGGGCCACTAAAAAATGGACGGCGGGCCGCAAATGGCCGTAGTTTGAACACCCCTGTTATACATATATATCACTGGGGATTTGACAGAGTGGGTCAGACATAGTCAAAGAGGCAAAGAAGTTAAACATTTAATATTTCTTTCAGATGGATTTTGGCAGGATGAGCTCTGCGATGAGATGGCCCCATACGTTTGTATCCAAGATGTGAATTTTTGCGGCGAACATGGTGGCGGCTCTGGCTTTCGACAAAGTGGCTCTCGGTTTTGGGCTTCGACTGGCGCCGCCGGACGCTAATCTGTCCATCCTGTCTTCTGTCACAATGTATTTCCCGAATCATGATGGCACAATGAGGCAATATCAGATTTGAGTTAGGTCACCTGTTTTCTGAGTTTGGCCATGTGACGTTTGCAAGCTGAGCCGTGATTGGTCCTGAGCCCTGAGCATCCGTGATGTCATTTCCAGTCGACAAAAAGTGGCAAACAGGTGGGTTTTGCTGCTTAAAAGTCATATTCCACAAACACAATATTATCAAAACACCTAATTTAGATTTATGGGACCACATTGAACATAGTAGTGTTAAGAACATTTTTGACTCGACTTCCGCTTTAAAGAAAAAAATATATTTATTTAACTTGTGGTCTTTACTGTCAACACATTGTCAATAAAACTTTTAAAGGGGAAGTCAACCATAGTACCTTTTTTTGCCCTTTTATTGTTTTGATAATAAACTTTTTTTAAATCCTGACTTGCTTGGCCACTTTGCTTCCCTGTGCTTGCACCCACTTCAACACAAAACCTAACACTAATGGCTCTTTGGTAAATACTGCCACCTACTGTACAGGAACTGCAAATGGAGTCGGCAGGTTATCTATATATATCAGTGGCGGGCGGTACTTTTCAGATGTAGGCCTTAACTGCGAAACTAGTGCTTCTGTGTTTTGGATGATTGGACTTTAATTACACATAGGTGTTGTAAAAATTCACCTGATGTGACCTGAGACATCTCTGGTACATTCAACAGTGACACAAGACTGTCAACCCAACCTATAAAAGGATTGCTCGTTGTCGTTCTCCTCTGCAGCAAAACTCGCAACTGCAAAGGTAACTTCGCACAACTTTACATTGTACTTTTTAAACTATGTTTGCCTTGTGATCATTTACTAATGTTTTTGTTGCAATGTTGTCAAATGTAAGTACAGCCTTCTATATTTGTTACAAATAAGATTTTTTTTCTTACTTGCATAGATGGTATTTGCTCTTTGGTCATTGTTCCTTCTTTGTGGGATAAGTGGAGTGTTGACTCAACCCGTAAGTCAAAATGTCCGCTCACTTAAATGGATATATTGTGTTTGATCCATTGGCGTCTTTGTTTGGGTCTGATTTTAACAATTTGCTTCTTCACAGTGGAAACAACATTCCAATTTCAGAGGTTGGTGCAGTATCTGTCTCAGTGATACTTTGTGAAATACATATGTCTCAGCTGTGTCTGAATTTCATTTCAAATGTCTTGTTTTTCTTCTTAAAAAATATAACCTGCAGACGATAGTTGTCCAAAAGGCTGGAGTTTGTTGGGCTCTCACTGTTACATCTATCAAGATCATGAAAGGACGTTTGCAGATGCAGAGGTATAGGCTGTAGTAGGTAGAATTTTAAACCAGTGTATGTACAACTAGTACAATCAGTGTTTATCTGTTGATTGAACACTTTGGTCTTGAGCAGTTGTGTCAAACATATGGCCCGCGGGCTGGATCAGGCCCGCAAAGGGGTTTAATCCGGCCCGGGAGATGATTTTGTAAAGTAAAAAAATTGAATAAAATTGTAATGTTGGACTAATTAATCAGCCGTCGACAATCAAAACATAATAAATTTGAACATTCACAAGCAGTCCTCAGATGAGCAATGCAACTTGTACGGGGGAATCGTCCTGGATGTCATTATTTTAAACACAACTTATAGTTACAGTTTGTTAAATTATCATCATTATTATTATTTTTTTAAAATCATAGACCAACATAAATGTGTTAAATAGGACAAGGATTAACCTCCTTATAACCTCATTAGCTGCGCCCCGCAATGCATTCTGGGAACAATATATATGCAAAGCAGGTAGATTTAACACGTCCGGAACGTGTACCGCCAAATTGTTGCCGCGTTCCATTTGCATTTGTGTTATTTTTCGGAACAATATGATGACAGTTCGTAATTTAGGGCTGGTCCACGAAAATTTGCGTATAAATGACGGACAACGTTTTTAAGTTATATAACGTTTTTGCCCGATGCGGCCCACTTGATAAAATATTTTCCTCTATGCGGCCCCTGAGCTAACATGAGTTTGACACCCCTGGTCTATAGTCAAAATGTCCTACCAACTGTATGATGTATCAAACAATCAACGATTAATAAATCGTTGTTTGACTTTATTTTCACATTCACTGCCTTTGACAAGTATACTTGTCAATTGTATTTTTTAGAGCGGTGCTAAATAGGGGCGAATCTGATTATGCTCCACTGTAAATATCAAACTTGGAAACAACTTTACTGATGCCCAACCACCGGTAGATGACATCATTGCCCCATTTTATAGGAAATAAACACAGTTTCAGAGTCCATGGGAGAAATGGCTGTATTTTGGCAAACCTACATTTTTCTACTGTCAATTATAAAAGAACGGGACGGGGCAAAAAGTAGGGAGTCTATTCTGTTATTTGGTAGATTCGGTTTATATATAATTATTGAATGGAATATCACGTGAGTATTGAAAATTTTCTAAAATTTTCTAAAATGACTGGCAGTGAATGAGTTAATTTTATTATTTTTATTTTATTTGGCTTTTGGTCCACCATGAGACTTGTTCCTGGTGTTTTGTGGTGTGTGAGTTTTAGTCTACCTATTTATGTATTTATTTATCTTCTTATCTTCATAATTATTAACTGATTTAAAATGTATTTACTTGAAAAAAAATTGTATTGCACTTCAAAATGTTTGCTTTGTTCTTGTTTACTGTAAAACTGATATTTATGTTTATGTACAGCACTTTGTAGACAGCAATGCCTGTTCTTAAGGCGCTTTATAAATATAATTGAGTTGAGTTTATTGTCTTTCAGAGAGTCTGCAAAACTCTTGGTGGGAATCTGGTCTCCATCCACAGTGCCCTGGAAAATGCATTCGTTCTTGAATTGATTCGGCAGGGTGGTAATGATGATGCAACCTGGATTGGAATCTATGATGAAGTTTTGGTAAATTATTGGACAGTACAAATGTTCTGATTAATTAATGTCCCTTGTGTATGGGAGAAATACTTTTAATTACTCTTTTATGCATTTTTCTTTTTTCATTATTTTAAAAACTGTTATCAGGCGTCTCAAAAACACTCCATCGACATGCTCAGATCAAAAAGTACTTAATCTTTTAACCATCCTCACAAACTGAACCGGTTTGGGATGTTGCGGGTTTGTGTCGTTCTCTTAACAGTTTGTATATGTTCCCTTGAAAAAAAAGAATGAGGTTGGGCATTATCGTCAATCATATGTTATATAATATAGAAAGTAGGTGTGACTTATTCAAATCTAACTTTGTCTTCCAGAATAATGACTTCTTATGGACCGATGGCACCGTTGTGGATTTCACTGCCTTTGATGGAGGAGAGCCTGATGGCACTGGAAACTGTGTACAGATTTTTTCAGGTGGTATGTAAAATCAGTCATTAAAATTTGCTATGAAAATAATGCTGTGTTGTGGAATTTTCAGCAGTTAGGCGAGATGAATAAAATAGTCTGGAAAACAATTTGTCTTTTGGGTTTCTTTATATTTGAAGCTTCAAATATACACAAGTCTAACAGAGCAGTGTATAAGATAGTGGTCTGTGAGAGAGTGCGCAGAAAGAAGAAAGCAAGATTATTTTAGGAATTTGGGAGGCGAAGGGAGGGTCAACTGGGCAGGGAAACATGCAGTCTTTTCCGAGCAAGCTTATCAGTGAAGGTCACTTTGTTATTCCTTCATGTACAAAAAAGGAGCAGTCCATAAGAAAACAAACTCCAGGTGTCCATAATACAATACAGTACAAACTTATGTTAATATATGTTAAATAATTATTTTCCATAACATTCCCCCCTTTGGATCATTCATTGATCCATTAAAATAAGAAGACAAGAAAGACAAGGCGAAAAAAAACAACTATCCAGCTTCCCACCCCAGTCATGGATTAAGGGAAACCTTCATCAACCACCTCTAAAAAAATGCTATTTTTTCGGAGGACAGATCCACCTGAATAATATGGCAAAAAAAACAGGGGGGGTGGAACAAAGGATACAAGCCAACAAAACAAAACCATAAAACAAAAGCACAATAATAACCGGCAAAACGAAACAAAACAAGATAAAAAACAAAACAAAATAGATACACAATAAAACAAAGAAAATATTTGAGAGGGCGAAGCAAGGCCACCGATATCGGGACGGCAACGACGGCCACCCAAGCTTAGCAAACAGAATCATCATCGGAAAGGTCATCAGGGAGCGGAAACGGAAAATCATAGACCTCAACACTGGGGGACACAACTTGATTCGCAGCCATAGTAGTTGCAATAGAATTGGAGACAAAGGACCTAATTAACGGAAGGAGGCACGTAATAAAGCAGCAGAGCACAATCCCAATGGCAAGGAGCGGAGCCAACACCTTCAACATAATAGCATACCAGGGGCCAGATGTAAGCCAACTAAAAGGGTCAAAAGAAGGAGAGGCACCTGGGCTCTTCCGACGGACATACTGTTGAAGAGAAGTCAAATTCTAAAGCGCTAACTGAATAGTATGGCCAGAGCCAGTATGGTCAGAAACAAATGTATAACAAGTCTCACCAATGACTTTACACACACCCCCTTGACTAGCAGCTGTAGATGTAATGCACGCTGAGGTGTCTTTTGCTGTCAGGTGGTGAATCCCTGACAGGAGCTGAAACGTGATTTGCGACATGTAGCCTCGGGCCCGTTGAGAACACCTTGTCTACAATGTAGGGTGGTGGCTTGGCACGCCACGCCTTCTTTGAGAGCGCTGGACAGCCACTGGAGATGACACCCCTAGCCGATGTCGGGCTAAGCCAACGTCGGCATGGATGAAACCAGTTTGCAGTGGCTTACGTGGACCCAGGTGGCCCTCACAGCAACCTTCACCGCTGTCTGTGTCGTGAGGAGGACCTGGTAGGGACCTTGCCACCTTCTGGACTGCCAATTCTTTCTACGGAAATCCTTCACCAACACGTAGTCCCCGGGTTGGAAGGTGTGCAGCGGGCCCAATGCCGGAGTCGGGAGTGCAGCTGCCACCTGGTGTCTGACATTAAACAAAGCAGAGGACAGATTAGTATAATATGACAACATGGCATCTTCGCACAATGTTGTAGACGGCGGAGGTTTATTCGGCGGTTCCAGACCAACATGAGGCGGGGTGGCGAAGAGCACTTCAAAAGGGCTGAGCTTGGAGCGGGTCCGCTTCCTCATTCGCATGTACATCAACACAATAGGCAGAGCCTTCGTCCATGGAAGGCCTGTTTCCTCACAGCACTTTGCTAGTTTATTTTTAAGTGTGCCATTTTCTCTCTCAACAGCGCCCCCGCTGGCTGGGTGATATGAACAGTGTTTTGTCACCCAGATAATCTCCCACCTGCTTAATGGCCTCGTTTGCAAAATGAGTGCCACTATCATTAGAAATTTTTGTGGGAATTCCCCATCTGGGAATGATTTCTCTTAACAAGGCTTTTGCCACTGCGTTCGCAGTTTGTGCTGATGTAGGAAAGGCCTCAACCCATTTGGACCACATGTCAACCATCACCAAACAGTGTCTTTTCCCCTCTGATGGTGTGAGCTCAATGAAGTCCATCATAAGATGTTCAAATGGCCGTGTAGGTGGTGGATGTGCAGCTAACTGTGGAAGTTTAACCCCTCGACCTACATTCTGCGTAGCACAAATCAGACAGGCTTCACAATATTTTTGCGCAACAGTGGTAAAACCCTTTGTAAACCAATATGTATCAACTGCAGATAACATCCCCCCTTTTGACGCATGATCCAAACCATGTGTCAATTTAGCAAAATAAGGGAAAAAATGCTTCGGAAGGCAAGGATTGCCATTTGGGCCCAGCCAAATTTTAATAGCGACTTCAAAATGTGCCCCTGAAGATTTCCACAGATTCTTTTCACTTAGTATAGCAAACTGTTGCATGTCATGCAGTGATGCAACCGAATCAGATATAACAGGGGATGCCAACAAAACAGGATAGGTATAGGTAGATGGTTTAGATGCAGCACTTTTGGCAGCCACATCAGCAGAGGCATTTCCCAATGAAACAGGGTCAAAACGATTAGTATGTGCAGTACATTTGCAAACCGCAATGGAGGATGGCAATAAAATGGCCTCAAGGAGCTCAGCAATCAGAGAGTGGTTGAGGATAGAGCCCCGAAATCGTGTACCACACCAAATGCATACCTGGGATCTGTATAAATAATAACAGACTTGTCTTTAGCCAAACGACAAGCCTCAGTCAGTGCGATGAGCTCCGCTGCCTGTGCTGAGAGGTGACATGGAAGAGGGCCAGACCGCTCCACAGCAAAATCAAAAACAACAGAAAAACCAACACGGTTAGTGCCGAAAGCATCACAAAAAGCAGAGCTATCAACATATAAACTTAAGTCAGGGTTAGCAAATAATATTTCTGTCAAGTCAGATAAATAGGCCTACAAAAAATAAATAAATAAAATTCAGTGAAGCAGTCATGTCGTTCACAGTTGTCAGGCAAGGGCAAAAGAGAGGCAGGATTTAGATTGGTGCACCGTTTTACTTCAAAATTTGGCATGTCCAAATGGCATATGTGGTACCTAAGATACCCGGAGGCAGACAAATGGGAGGTTTTCTGCTCCATAAGAATAAATAAAACTACATATAGTATCAAAAATATAAGAGGCAAATAGCCTACTATATCCCTGGATACAGTTAATACTTTTTCGGCAACAGCGACAGCTCACAAAAATTTTGGAGGACCCGCAGCTACTGGGTCCAATTTTGATTAAAAAAAAATATATATATATATAAAAATATAAGCTTATCACCATATTCTTACAAATAGGACAAAGGTCATACAGCCCCTACACTCATTAACGGCCTAAATAAATAATTTATAGGATTCAACACTATAAATAATCTATATAAACCGCAACACTAACAACGCGGAAACCTTAAATCAATCACTGTTCGCTGGGGGGCGAGCACGTCACAAATTTGCTTTACAAAAAACATGGGTGTCCACAACCAAAAATCAGGACACAAAACGATAAACTCCTGTTTCCAGCAAAAAAAAAAAAAAAAAAAAGAAAGAAAAACAAAAAAAATCATCCATCCATTTTGTTGACCGCTCATTCACACAATTGTTGCGGGGGGTGCTGGAGCCTATCTCAGCTGGCTTTGGGCAGTAGGCGGGATACACCCTGAACTGGTTGCCAGCCAATCGCAGGGCAAAAAAAATAAATATATAAAATAAGAATAAATAGGATTCCTCCAATGGCTTTAGTTTCACCAAATTTCGGTCAAAAATCAGATTTGGGCTTAATCTAAATGGGTTCAGCCTCTTTTTTTTTTTTTTTAATCCAACATATTTGTAAGAGGCTCAGAGAGTAACAAGTATTTCAGCCAAAGGAGGAGGGAGTTGGGACAAATCTGTGTAGGGTGTGAGTGCAAAAACCAAACAAACAAACAAAAACACAAAAAAAAAGTGTTAATGTTTAAGCCGTCAGCATCCTCTATTAGATAGGGAGACCTGACAGCAGGTGTATATATGGTATGTGTCACTTTGAAAACATCATAAATGCATAATCAAAGGAGTGTGTGTGTGTGTGTGTGTGTCCAATCTGTGATGGCTTCACAGTGTTTAATCCAAGGACTCAGATCCCCCCACTTATCAATCACTTATATATGTTTTTGAGAGTGAAATGTGTGGCCTGGCTCCAACTAAAATTTGAGTTGTGTGGGTGTGTAAGAGAGACAGAGATAGCGCTGCGCATGGAATTCCAATAAAAGATATACAACATAAGATGATCATCAACAGCAGAAAAAAACTCCTGCTCATAATCACAATCGGGGCCCCGAACCACATGGGCAGTACAGTGAAGGGAATGAATCGGCATAAAATCAGCCCGTGACGATACTACTGTTCGCGCTCGGGCCAGCAATTTAGACGCAGTAGATTGTGGAATGAGCCATTGATAAACATACAATGAGCTCGTGGCAGAATTTGGGAAGGAAACTAGGGAACACGCAGACCTAGTAACCTTCAGGCCATCCGATGTTGAGATTAGATTGAGGCCCAGAGCGAGCATCAATTCTCTTCCCAACAGGTTCACTGGACAGACCATAGATAGCAAAAAACTATGTTTTAAAGAGGAACAAATTGGGTTGTCAACGTCCCCTTGGTCAATTACCCTTAGTGGTTTTGTGAACCTTTCCTTCACTGTAATCCCCGCAGCACCAACAAAGTACACAAATCGGCCGGACATTTGACAGCCAGGCAGGTCGGATTCTTTAACAACTGAATGTGTGGCACCTGAGTCCACAAGGAATGTAATATCTTTTCCCAAAACATTCAAAACCATCGATGGACATTTTTTAAAGGCTTCTGGATTATAATTAAGATAAGTCTCTATCGGTAGCATAGTTTGTTGTTCAAGTCTCTGGATTGTCTCTGTGATAAGTGTATGTGTGTCACTTGTCACTTCCCTTTTCAGCTGCTGTAGGCAGAGGTTCCGTCTCCATCGACCGCACCTCCCCCTCTCCCTCGCGCCCTCAGTCGGACTGGGACTGCCGTTCAGACTGCTGACAGTACTGGGGTTGACCATGCTCTTGGGACCCCCATCCACCTCGTCCACCACGCCGCTTGTCTCGGGTCCTCTTGGGGCATTTCTTGGCTCAATGATCCATGCTGCCGCAGATGAAACAGCTATTGTCTCGTGTAAACTGTCCTTTCTTTTGCGACCTCTTCTTCCCTGCGGATTGCCCACCTTGAGCTGGCTGAATTTGCGGTGTCAGCGCATTCATCATTGTGAGTTGGGCCTTGTAGGTGACATCTTTGTGATGTTTTTTTCCTCCTTCTCCTTGTTTCTGGCCATGCAATCTTGGGCATAAAGGGCATGGCGGCGTATGTCTTCGAGGCGAGCCTCATTGACACAGACACATGATTTGTTGACAGCATCTGCCAGTCGAGGTAGGAGGCCATTGCGGAAAGCATTACTGAGGTGAACCTCCCATGGGCTGGGTGTCGCTTCCATGACAGTTGGTTCTGTGAGTCCACTGTTGTCCTTGAAAACCTTATACAGGCGACTGAAATAGTCAGCGACAGTCTCGTCCGCATTTTGCCGGCGGTCCATTCTGGGATTGACGGGGCGATGATTGCTGGTCACAAAATTGGCGATTTTCATGTGATCAGTTGGGCCCAATTTCATCATGAGGAGGCGATTCAGTTCAGGCACAGTGGGCGTAAACTGCTGGCAAAAGGTGAGAAGCGCTGCGGCAAATGTCCCTCCATCAGCGATATCAGGGAGATGATGGAGATTGTCTTTCATATCTTGATAAGTCCAGGGCCGAAACACAAAGGCTGCCTCACCCGTGGGACCCATGACTTGGACCATGGGAGCAGTGAGAATTTTGCTCTCTGGCTCATCCTTAATGGGCTGTTATAGAGTGCCGAGCTGTTGGTGAGAGCGGGTGCGAAGGCCAACAGGGGTCGAGGTCACCGCTGGTGCGGAAGGGGAGGCAGGCAAGCTTTCACTCAACCAGGATGCCGGGGAAGGCCCAGGAGCGGCATCAGGAACATGGTGAGGTCCATATGTGGGCATTAGCCCCACGTATGCATGAGGGGGTTGAGGGAAGCATGGTGGGGTTGGAGCAGGTTGAGTCAGTGAAAGGGGTGGTGGGACTGGAACTTGCTGCGGCAGGAAAGGAGGCGAAGTTGGAACTTGCTGCGGCGGAGGAAAAGGAGGTGCGCAGTTGAGGAGAGGGTCCCACGTGCCTGTAAAATAAGGGCAAAGGGAGTGACCAGCATGGTGTTCTGTGTCATTGCTTCCATTTCCTTTCCCATTGTCAACTTTCTTTTTCCCTTCCACAGTCAACTCAGACATTTGATCTTGAACATGCTTTTTCAAGCAGAATTGTGTTTCCTTTTCCCGCAAACACAAACATTCCATATGACATTCCATTTCTTTCAGGTCCGACATTTTCACTTTTCACTTCAGTCTCTGTCCTACAATTTTCTTTCAATTCTGACACTTGTTTCAAAGTTAAATACCCCTTCTAGAAACCCAAATTCAGACATCCTAGACATTTAACCTCGCAATAAAATTTAGACCATATTTCCTCACCATGTCGTCAACTGGCCCCCCTCGGGAAGTCAAACCTCCCTACAGTTGCTTTCTCACATTAGAAGTATTCTAGTTTCCTTCCAATATAAGAACAGCCGTCAAAATTGTATCTTTCTCAAGAGATAAATGAGTTTCGCAATCTCAAGAGATCAACAATTAAATAAGACACAGACGTCTCTGTGAATCACTTTGTTTACAGGCACAAAGAAAAAAAACCCGTTGATAACCACCAACACTGCAAAAATAGTTCACTCTTGCAGTGCAGTAGTTGAATCAACCTCAAGTTGTTAATAAGCAAAAACCCCTGCTTAAAATCCTAAGACCAACTCTACGAACCTCAGGTTTCCCGGAAAAACCCTACTTTGGCCAAGACGTTGACGACAGGACTTGGTGGTCACGAATTTAGAATATATTCATATATATTCTCACTTACCCAATTGAATTAGAACAAAATCAAATTCCAAATATTTTGAACTAAAACAAAATTAAAAAATGTATATCTCACCGACTACTGGTGAAAATTTTGAGTTCGTTGGATAGACGTGAAGTCGACCGGATCCACCCAAGGAGTCGGTCCTCTCGTCTCGAGAATTTTTGTTGAGGTAGAGGGGAGTCTGAATTAGACCCCGGAGGCCACCCACCGACGTCCCTGAGGTTCACCGACGGATCTTCAGTCATCCCACTTCTGACACCAAATTGTTGTGGAATTTTCAGCAGTTAGGCGAGATGAATAAAATAGTCTGGAAAACAATTTGTCTTTTGGGTTTCTTTATATTTGAAGCTTCAAATATACACAAGTCTAACAGAGCAGTGTATAAGATAGTGGTCTGTGAGAGAGTGCGCAGAAAGAAGAAAGCAAGATTATTTTAGGAATTTGGGAGGCGAAGGGAGGGTCAACTGGGCAGGGAAACATGCAGTCTTTTCCGAGCAAGCTTATCAGTGAAGGTCACTTTGTTATTCCTTCATGTACAAAAAAGGAGCAGTCCATAAGAAAACAAACTCCAGGTGTCCATAATACAATACAGTACAAACTTATGTTAATATATGTTAAATAATTATTTTCCATAACATTTGTCATAATTATTAAACATGTTTTCTTGATTTGAACGTATGTGGTGCATTAAAAAGTTAAAAGGAAATAAAATGAGTGGAGGATAGGTATAGAGCAGGCCAGAGATAGGAAAGGAGGTAAAACAAACATGTATTTCTTTCAGATGGATTTTGGCAGGATGAGCTTTGCGACGAGAAGGCTCCATATGTTTGCATCCAAGATGTAAACTATTGCGGCGACCATGTTGGCGGCTCTGCCTTTAGCCGTAGTCGCACTTTGCCTGGGAATGGCGGCCTTTATGGCGGCCGCCGCTAAAATGTGCTTTGACCATCCTGTTTTCTGACTCAATCTATTTCCCTAATCATGATGAGACAAATCAAATTTTAGTTATGGCTTTTTATTTCTGTTCATGATGAACTCTTTTTTTCCTTCACAATGCTTAGTTGATTGCTACAGATTTGTATAAGTTTCATTAAAAAACAAAACAGCATTAAATTATGTTGGTGTCTTAATTTCTTATTATTTTATCAGGCTATGTTATCTACATAGGTTAAGAGACAGGAGTAAGGATCACACACACGCTCACGCATTCATGTTTTGGATGATTGGACTTTAATTACGCAATTAATTTAATGAACAAGTTGTCGCAACTCACCTCATGAGAACTGTGACATTGGCTTCATTAGTACATTCAACAGTGACACAAGACTGTCAACCCAACCTATAAAATAATTACTTGTCGTCTTCATCTAAAGCAGCAAAACCCACGATTACAAAGGTAACGTCACACAACTTTAAATTGTACTTTTTAAAATCTATTTGCCTTGTTTTCATTTAGTATTTTTGGGGGGTTGTAACATGGCCAAATGTAAATATAGCACTCTATATTTGTTTCAAATGGAACTATTTTTCCATAATTGCACAGATGTCATTTGATCTTCGCTCGTTGTTCCTCTTTTGTGGAATCAGTGGGGTGCTGACTTATCCTGTAAGTTAAAAATGTCTAAATGTATTTAGCTTTGTGCTTGATCCTAGGGTTGCCAACTGTCCCGTATTAGACGGGACTTCCCGTATTTTGGGCTCAATTGTTATGTCCCGTACGGGACCTCTAAAGTCCCGTAAAATATTTCTCAGTTCTTACACGAAATGCAGCGAACGAGGTCCAAACGGGATTTTAATTAACAAAAGCCTTGCATTGCCACACCTACAGTACAGTGTGTTAAGTAACATTGTACCCATAAGTATTTGTTGGAGAAACTCTAAATGCAGATTTCATTTGTAAGAATGTGAATATAAATTTTCTTTTGTAATATATTTTTCAAGCTGCTACTCCAAGATTGGTCTGCATCATCATGTTGTCAGAACCATCAACAATGAAATGAAAGCAAAGCACACAAGAAAAAAAAACAATCGCAGTGAAATATAAACCTAACTTCTGCAAGTCACCATTCAGGATACTGAATATACACTGAATGGTTGATGCAAACAATGAAGTTGCTCAGCTCTCATTATCCCATACAGAGATCCTGGCATAAAACACTCATTTTCAGTGAAAAAATAACAGAATTTGTTAGTAGGAACCTAATTCCCGAGCGTGAGTGCCCATATGCGCCTGTCCCTTATTTTGGGATGAGAAAGTTGGCAACCCTAATTGATCCATTGATGTCTTCATTTGGGTCAGTCTTCTGCAGTCAGATTTTAACAGTGTGCTTCTTCACAGTGGAATGAACATTCTAATTTTAAAGGTTGGTACGTTAACTGTGTCCCAGTGATACTTTGTCAAATACAGTACGTAATGTCTTAAGTGTTTCTGAATTTCATTGAAATGTCGTGTTTGTTTTTTTCTTAAAACATATAACCTGCAGACAATAGCTGTCCAAAAGGCTGGAGTTTGTTGGGCTCTCACTGTTACATCTATCAAGATCGTGAAAGGACGTTTGCAGATGCAGAGGTATTAGGTAGTTGTGGTATAGTTATAAACCAGTGTGCTACGAGTACAATCAGTGTTCTGTTTGTCTGTTGATTGAACAGTCCAAAATACCCTCCCAACTGTTTCATGAATCAAATGTGATTGTTTTACTCTACTTTCTATCAGAGAGTCTGCAAAACTCTTGGCGGGAATCTGGACTCCATCCACAATGCTCTGGAAAATGCATTTGTTCTTGAACTGGTTCGTCAGGGTGGTCATGATGTTGTAGCCTGGATTGGACTCTATGATGCAATTTTGGTAAATTATTGGACAGTACCAAAGTTCTGATTAATTCATGGCCCTTGTGTTGGGGACAAGTACTTTTTGTTGGTTTTGGATGTTGGGGGTGATGTGTTTGTGTTGTTCCCTTAACAGTTTGTATACAATTATATGCTCCCTTGAAAAAAAAAAAAGGAATGAGGTTGGGCAGCATCACCAGTCAGATGTTATATAATATAGAAAGTAGGTGTGACTCATTCAAATCTAACTTTGTCTTCCAGAATAATGACTTCTTATGGACTGATGGCACCGTTGTGGATTTCACTGCCTTTGATGGAGGAGAGCCTGATGGCACTGGTGACTGTGTACAGATTTTTTCAGGCGGTATGTAAAATCAGTCATTAAAATTTGCTATGAAAATAATGTCATACTGAAAGGTTATTTGTACACATGTATGTGGTGCACTAAAAAGTTTAAGAAAGAAAATATCAGCAGAGGATAGTTAGGGCAGGTCAGAGATGGGCAAAATGAGGTCAAAAGATAACAATGAATATTTAACCATTTATCTCTTTCAGATGGATTTTGGCTGGATGAGTTCTGCGACGAGAAGGCGCCATTCGTTTGCATCCAAGATTTGAAATTTTGCCGCAACCATGGTGGCGGTCGTTCATTTAGCCATCGTCGCTCTTTCCATTGGCACATGGGCGGCTATGGCGGCGGCTATGGCGGCGGCCGCCGCTAATTTGTCCTTTTAAACATCCTGTTTTCTGACACAGTGTATTTCCCTCATGATGATGACACAGTAAGACAATATCAAATTTTAGTTATGGCTTTGCATTTCGGTTCATGATGAACTCTTTTCGTCCTTCACTTGCCTCATTGATGACACAATAAAAAGTGTACACGGTTCATTAAAGAAGAAATCTGCATTGAATTACGTCTTGTTTTCTTATTTTCTTTTTAATTCAACTGCCAATTAGAGCTCTTTGCTGTATACTGCCACCTACTGTACAGGAACTGCAAATGAACTTAGCAGGCTGTCTTCTACAGGTCAAAGTTGTTGTTGCTCCTTTGTTTTGGATAGTTGAGCTTTAATTGCACAGTTTAATGAACATCTTAGTTGCTGTCAAAACTCGCCCGTTGTGTCATGTGACATTGGCATCACCGGTACCGGTAACAGTGAGGTGTGTCAACCTTTAAAAGGATTGCTCATCGTTAAAAATTGCGACTGCAGAGGTAACTTCACACAACTTTACATCATACCGTTTTACTTGTTAGCATTTAGTAATTGTTTTGTTGCAATGTAGTGAAATGTAAATACAGCACTCTATATTTGTTACAGATGTTACATATTATTCCATAATTGCAAAGATGGCATTTGTTCAGTTGTTGTTCCTCCTTTGCGGGATCAGTGGGGTGTTGAGTCAACCCGTAAGGCAAAATCTCTCCTGCTGATTTAAATAATGTCTTTGATCTGTTGTCTTGTGTCAGTGTTCTGTCGTCTTATTTTAACAATGTTTCTTCACAGTGGAAAGAGCCTACTAATTCCGAAGGTTGGTACAGTAGCTGCGTCTCAATTATACTTGGTACAGTACATGTCTTTGTTGTGTCCAAACTTCACACCAGATTCAATTGAAATGTCTTGTTTCCTTCTTACAACAACAAATAACCTGCAGACAGTGCCTGTCCTAAGGGCTGGTTTCTTTTGGGCTCTCTCTCACTGTTACGTCTATCAAGATCGTGAAAGGACGTTTTTTTTATGCAGAGGTATAGACGACTTCCGTACAATTGTACAGTAGATGTAGTTCTACATCAGTGTATGTGCTACTAATAAAATTAGTGTTTCATCTGGCTTTTGATCCTGAGTCAAAATGTGTTTTCATCTGTCTGATAAAATGAGTGATTTCTTTTTTCTTTTCTTTTTTTAACTCTACTTTCTTTTAGCGAGTCTGCAAAAGTCTTGGTGGAAATCTGGTCTCCATCCACAATGCACTGGAAAATGCTTTGATTCTTGAACTGGTGCGGAAGATTGGAAGTAATGACGTTGCGTGGATTGGACTCTATGATGTAGTTTGGGTAAAATAATTGGCATTTCACAAAAGTTCTGATTAAATCATGTCACGTGTTGGGGAGAAGCTCTTTCACGACGTAAAAAATTGATATCATCAGACAGTTTTTGTATATGTATACAGTAGATGTGTCTCATTCAATTGTAATTTTGTCTTAGGATAATGATGTATTTTGGACTGATGGTACCGTAGTGGATTTCACGGCTTTTAGTGGAGCAGAGCCTGATGGCACTGGAAACTGTGCACAGATTTCTGATAGCGGTACGTAAAATTAGTGATTAAAGATTGTTGTGAAAATAATGCTTTCATACTTAACCCACTTTGTTGTTTTGTCCATTTGTATGGTCATGAAGAAAGTTGACTCCGGATGCCTTCTTCTCAGTGGGAGGAGGTTGAGAAAAACGTTTAACGTTGAAACGTTCATTTCTTTCAGATGGATTTTGGCAGGATGAGCTCTGCGATGAGATGGCCCCATACGTTTGCATCCAAGTTGCAAAGTTTTGTGGCGACCATGGGGGACGTGGCTTTAGTCGTCATCGCTCTTTGCCTGGGAATGGCGGTGTCTATGGCGGCGGCCGCCGCTAATTCTTTTACCATCCCGTCTTCTGACACAATAAGACAATATTGAATTTTAGTTACGGGCCAGCTTTGTATTTCTCTTCATGATTAATTCATTTCTTCCTCCACAATGCTCAGTTATTGGCAACATACTTACATGTGATTAAAAAACAAACCTGCATTGAATTCTGTTGGTGTCATATTTTCTCAAACTTAAACTTGCTTACAGAATGGCTGCAACAAATCCATCATATTCAATTTATAAAATGTTTTTGTTGGTGTGTGTCAAAATGGAACAGAATGACTGCCCAACATTAATTGCTACAGTTGTATACGACCTATAGTATCAAGAGGGTCCATTTTTTTTTAACAAGCTCAACAAAATGAAACTGGCATTCATTTTCAATTATAGCAATCTGTTTTGGAGCAATCTGTAAGTATCAGTCACTTTTTTTTTTTTTAGTGATGGGAATTTCTGTGATGAGGTGGATTCTATACATACTGAATCTAAATGCATGGATCTTTAAGGGTGGACATGATATGATTCAATTCAGTATGTGATTTGATTTAATACCTATATAACTTGAAAACAAATTAGCTACCACGTCTTCTTTAAGGAAATTGGATGGATGTTCATTTCTTCAATAAACATCTGAAACAAAACGGCTCCTTTGCTGCAAGAAATTGTAGTGGAGGAAGAAAAAAAAGACTGAGTGGGATGCAAACCTGGGACCTTCTGCTTACAGGGTGAGCGACTTCACCACTAGACCATTTATTCAGTTAGTTTTGACTGTGCAAAAATTGTATTTGTCGTTTAAATAAGTGTCAGCCGCAAGTGGGGATTTAAGATGGCCAATTGTCATTGCACTTTGGCATTGCAAATGTGAAGGATAATTTGAATTCACTTGGACAGAATGTTTCCTGATAAAGGCTACTTTTGTCACTATCCTATGAGCATGTACAAGTAGGTATCAGAGCAAGTGTGCATGTGTTTAGTCCGCCAAGACTGCACAGGGGTGGGTCCGCACCTGATGACGTCAGAGTGAGCACCCGCTCGTTTTCTCGTATTGGGAGGGGCTGGTGCTTGGAGCGCAGAATGACCTAGAATTTCTCATAGAGGAAAACACCACTTCGGTGATGTTTTTGGTGAGGAATTAGCATTTTAACATTGCTAAAAGCTCCAAAAAATTGTTTTTTCATGTTACTGTATCTTTAAACACTAACATATATACTGTTTCGTGGTCAGTACAAGTAGCAGTCGGAAAAGACGATGTCATGAACGGGGAGCAACGGGCACACAAGGAGTGGTGAGGTTTCAGTGAACCAGGCATGTTGCATCTGTGATAGCAACCATAATAATTCGTATTTCATAAGAAATTACACCGCAACTGTGCCAAAGATAAGATAAAATCATATATATCCCTATACCGGTAGTTAACTGAGTCTGCCGGTTTCACTCTGGAAAAGGCGCTTTTTAAATACAGGATTTAAACAAACTACTTCTCAATTTACAGATCAGGGCTTGTCTTCATTTCTGGTGGGGATTTTGTCCTAAAAAGCCTCTATTTTGCCATTTTGTGTTTGTTTTGGAAACAGTGGGACGTTTCTGTGGAAAGACAGTGTTTACAACCCTCCAGCCAATCGCAGAGCGGGGAGTGGCGTGTCGCAAACGGGGCCGGGCGGTGACGTCACGCACGATTTTATTTTATTTTTTTTGTTCACTCACTCATTCACAAATGAACTTGGTCCAGAGCTCAACAATGGTGTCAAGGCCCTTTGACGGGGGGGGGGGACACCTATAAAAAAAAAGTTACACACCAATAAATGTGACACACTCACGCCAGTGAAGGAGGGGAAAGTGAACCCACAACCAGGGAGACACAGCACACAAAAAAAAACGGTCGCCACCACCTTGAACCACCACCGTTGAGCCTGGATAAAAAAGGAAAAACACAAATAAGGAAATCAATCCACCCAAATTAACCCCAATCGAATAGGGAAATATTAAAATATATATTTTTAAGAAATCTCATCCTCTTAAAATACAGTCCACGCAGGCAGGTCGCTGGCCGAGTCAGCCGAACCGGAACGTCTTAGTGACACCACCGTGTAGTTCGCTGGCTGGCACCGACGAGAGGCCAAGCAGGCTTTCCCAGGAGGAAGAGAAGGCGGTGCGGCACCACGGGGATCAGCCGCGCTCCCGACGGCGAGGGTTCACACAGTAGTAAAAGATTTTAAACAGCACAGCAACAGCAAGCAAAGCAAAGCAGCCGCGGTCTAACGGCGATGTCCGTCTGCTCCCCACAACACGCCCGTCCCTGTCACAAGGTTAACGATTAATATCAAATTCTACAAATACAATAAAATCCACCTACCAGCAGCACCCGCAGGAGAAGGCAACATTTCACGCAGACAGTCTCAATGAAGACCGCAAGGCAGGGCAGGGAGGAGAGTTCTGGTAAACCAGGCATGCAAAATCTACCAAAAAGAACAAAAATGTATCGCACCAATAAAGCGATCAATAACACGCTCGCTAACTTACCTGAGGCAGACATCGCAACAAACGCCGAGGATGGCAAGACCCGGAAGTGGGCGGGCCTCCACACCAAAGAGTCAGTCCGCAAGATAGTAATCTACCAGTTTTTATAGTCAACGTTGAAGTGGACTAACCAATAGAGGATCATTTTAAATCAGTGCAGGTGAGATCAATCACCTTGTCACATTATGCCCCCCCTTTTTGTGTCGTCGCCCCGACGATAAAACATTGTCTAGCTCCAGGGTCTAAACAGAGCTGACTGCCCATTGGCTGCCACCCCCGAAGAGGTTGCTGCTTCCCGTGTCTGGGCCGACCGAGGGAGATGATGCACATTTGCATGACGTCCAGCTGTGGCACGAATAGTACGACGTAGAATCCTCTGACTACTAGTGGGGTCAACGGTCAATGGTGCCCGTGATTCACCTGGTAAAGACATTTGTGTAAAGTGTTGTTCCAGACCTGGATGAGAGGAAGGTACCAGGTTAGGGACAGGCCCAGCTGCCTCCATTTGAGAAGGCCCCACCTGAGGAGCTCCACTTGTTAAAACAAAGAGGGCATCCTCAGGCCACGAGTCATCTTCTATGTGCGGTACATCAGTAGGTGACACTGAGACCGGGGCCTCAACTGGGCAATCAGCTCCAACCACTGCCTTAAGCAGGGTCCGGTGAACATGTTTCACCTTGGTTTGGTCTGCTATTGGGGCAATGGTGTACACAGAACCACCCAGACTTGGTGCTCTCTCATTCTTCTTTTCGCTTCCTGCTTTCCTAGTGTGTAGACGCAATCTGCTCTGCTCCTGCTTTGCTTTGCATTCTTTCAGCTGATAACTTCTTTTTTTCTTTCTTTTTCTGGGATTTTTCCTGGACATTTGCCTCGATGTGGCTGTACTACCTTTTTGTTTGGTAGATACAACCAGCTGGGCGCATTTTTCAACATTTTTTTTTTTTTTTTTTTTGGAAACTCCTCACGATAACGTGAGCACGGCCTGCTAATCAGCACGCGACTGCTACTAGCAGCATGGCTGGACGAATGATGCCTTCCATCTCGACCAATGAATACGACAAACTTCTTCAGAAGATGACAGTGCTGGATACAAGAATGCACCGCCTTGAAATGTTTGTGGAGGTGAATGGAAAATCGTGGAATGACACCACACTGCCAATGTCTCCAAACGGTGGTCATGAGCATGCTAACAAACAGCTAGCTCCATCCACCGACCCTCTGTGGAATGTGCTGGGAGCAAAGCCAAAACTGAGGAGTCGTCGCCCAACAGCTGGACCTGACCGCCAACTAATGCCTGAGGAAACACGTCGACCTATGCAAAAGGCTACCTCAACCCCAAGAAATCAGTCTTGGACGTTGGTACCAGCAAGAAAAAGGAAACCGTCTCTTGGCCGACGAAGACAAAATACTGATATCGAACTGAGAAACAGGTTTGCCGTGCTGTCGCCGAGCCAGCAAGCCTCGGGGGATCACAGCACCAGTCAAAGGTATGAAACCGGACCTCCTCAGCAAATCCGTTCAGCTACTGAAACACAAACACTGATAATAGGCGACAAAGCCTTGTTTGGTGTTAAACGTCTGTGCAGCAGAAAAAACACAAAAGTTCTGTGTTTTGCTAATGACATGGTGCTGGACATTTCTGAAAAAGTCGACAAGATTGCTACTGACTACCCGACTGTGAGATCGATTGTGATTCACACAGGAGCATTCGATGTGTTGAAAAAACAGTCGGAGATACTGAAGCAAGACTTTATTACCCTTCTACACAAGATAATATGCCTAAACGCAGAGGTTTTTCTGAGTGGTCCTTTGCCTACTGTCCGACCAGGTGATGAGCGTTTCAGTCGGATTATGTCACTCTCGAGATGGCTGAAAAGCATCTGTGCTTCTTACTCAGTGAACTTTATTGACAATTTTTCTGTTTTGTGAACGTCGCCATCTTTTCCAACGCAATGGGATTTATCTCAATAAGCAGGGAGTCAGATTACTGACAGCCAACATCTTCCATAGCGTGCGTCACTGGACGCTATGTTCCCAAAACAAAGGACATGAAACACAACAACCGATAAGAAGAGGATCTGGTGAGGCTGGCTCACTATCTTGCACTCCCTGCCCTTCAGAACAGATTGATTTGTCCTCACCTGCCCACACTCCAAACACCGAACATCCAGCTCCCCTGCTCCCGAACGACACCTGCCAAACACCACCACGACCACCACCACCAGTTTCACTACCAGATGCACCCCTGCGCTGTTCATCGCCCCCAAGCAACGCCTGCCAGACAGTGCCACTACCGGATTCACTGCCGGATGCACCCCCGCGCTGTGCACCGCCCCCGAATGACCCGATGACTGACTCGCCAGCGAGTCTCACCAACAGGTTGAGCAATCTGGTCAATCTCTCCATACAGCTAAATAAAAGTCTCTCCAGGCAGCTGCCTGCTGATGACGGTTCGCCCATGCTCCCCCCAAGACGCCACATTCAGCTATCCACTAATCGTCTGACTCCACCAAGCCTCAGCATACAGCTCCCCACCCGCCGACCTCCATCTTTGGCTATGGAGAATCTCAACTACAGCTCGGTCTGATATGTTTTGGGTCCAGACTACATATACAATATAAAAAACGTGTGTTCCCAGAATAAGTCAGGACCCAAGGAAGCTTGTAGCATTCCTGTGATTACAAGAAATAGAAAGTTGGCAAAAGAAATGAGAAGAAATAAGTCAGAAGCTACAAACCTAGTCAGTATAGCTTGTGAACCTCTGACTAAACCAGCGTCTCCGATTGCCACTGTGAGACTAGCGCTACTAAATACAAGATCACTAGTTAACAAATCATTGTTGATTCATGACATTATTATGACATATGATCTTGACTTATTTCTCCTCAGTGAAACATGGCTAACAGAAGGTTCCTGCAACACGGTTCTCAATGAGGCAACACCAACAAATTTTTGTTTCATGAACAAATGTCGTAATGGCAAAAAAGGTGGTGGACTTGCTGCCATTTTTAAATCTCTATTTCAGTGTAAAGAAATTTCATTGGGAAGCTTTAATTCATTTGAATATCTTAGTCTTTTGGTAAAAGGTGAACCAAACATCGTCATTGTCATAATTTATAGACCTCCAAAACAAAAAGGCAGATTCATGGAGGAATTTGAAGAAATGCTGTCAGTAATTTGTACCGACTATGATTATCTGGTCTTAACTGGAGACTTTAACATTCATGTTGACAACAATTTGGATAAAAATACCAAAGAATTTTGTAATATACTTGATACTTTTGGTCTCTCACAACATGTAAAAGGTCCAACACACAATCAAGGTCACATTCTTGATCTCGTCATCTCTAAAGGTGTTGACATTTTATCTGTTGAGGTGAAAGATCTGGCTATTTCAGATCATTCCTGTGTGTTTTTGAATTACAAACAATCCCAGAAGTTCAAACAACTACTGTCTCGATTAAAAAAAGGTACATAAATGAGAATACAAGCAATATGTTTATGGAATTAATGGCTGCATCACCAACTGTAAATGCAGAGACCGTTGATGAACTTCTGGATGAATTCACCTCAAAAATCTCAAATGTTTTGGATGCTGTTGCTCCTATTAAAACTAAGACCATTTCATCCCGAACTAAAACACCTTGGAGGTGTACTACCAACATAATGACTTTGAAATCTAAATGCAGAAAAGCAGAGCGAAAGTGGAGAAAAACTAAACTCCAAGTTCATTTTGACCTGTACAGACAATGTCTTTGTCATTTTAACCAAGAGTTAGTAATAGCTAGACAACAACACTTTTCTGAAATTATTAGTAGGAACCTCAACAATACACGCACTCTATTTGGCGTGGTTGACAAACTTACAAATCCCCCAAATCAAACAGCGCCAGAACTCCTCTCAACAGATAAATGCAATGAATTTGCCTGCTACTTTAGTGAAAAAGTACAAGCCATCAGGTCAAACATTGTTACAAACCAGCAAAATAACAAAACGATGCTGCACTTAAAATCACCTAGGAATAATTTAATTACCATGACAGAATTTGACTCAGTGGATCAAAATACTGTAGTAGACTTGGTTCAGCAATTGAAACCTTCCACGAGCTGTCTTGACACAATACCATCTGGCTTTTTCAAAACCATTGTGAAATCTGTTCAGATCGATTTACAACAAATAATTAATTGCTCACTTCAATCAGGTGAACTTCCTAAATGTCTGAAAGTAGCCGCCGTCAAGCCCATTCTAAAAAAGAGAACACTGGATGTCTCCTTGCTAGCAAATTATAGACCAATCGCAAACCTTCCCTTCGTAACTAAAATAGTTGAAAAAGTGGTTTTTAATCAACTCAGCAATTTTTTGAGCTTAAACGGACTTTTGGATAAATTCCAGTCAGGTTTCCGACCTCATCACAGTACAGAAACAGCTCTGATTAAAGTACTGAATGATATAAGATTGAGCACTGATGCAGGGAAGGTATCAGTGCTCGTCTTGTTGGACCTCAGTGCAGCATTTGACACGATTGATCATAATATACTGTTAGACAGGCTGGAAACTTGGGTGGGATTAAATGGAACAGTCCTTAAATGGTTCAGGTCCTATTTGGAGGAAAGGAGTTACTTTGTGACCATTGGAAATTTTGAATCTGATCGAAAGGCCATGACATGTGGGGTCCCTCAAGGGTCAGTCCTTGGACCCCTGTTGTTCAGTCTGTATATGTTACCTTTGGGTCAAATGCTTCAGAACACCGATGTTGACTATCATAGTTATGCAGATGACACACAACTGTATTTATCTATGTCCCCAAATGACAGCAGTTCTATTAACGCATTGTGTCATTCTCTAGAGCAAGTTAACAACTGGATGAACCAAAATTTCCTTCAGCTGAACGAAAACAAAACAGAGCTCATTGTTTTCGGCAATAAAGAAAAGAGGATTGCTGTTAAAAAACAGCTTGAGTCACTGTCTTTAGAAACTAAAGACCAAGTTCGAAATCTTGGGGTACTAATAGACTCAGATCTGACCTTCAGCAATCATATTAAATTCATCACTAAAACAGCCTTTTACCAGCTGAAAAACATATCCAGACTGAAGGACTGCATGCTTCAAGCAGACCAAGAGAAGCTTATCCATGCTTTTATCTCCAGCAGACGAGATTACTGTAACGGTCTTCTGACTGGACTCTCTCAAAAGAACATGAGACAATTGCAGCTCATTCAGAACGCTGCAGCTCGAGTTCTGACCAAAACAAGGAGATCAGAACATATTACTCCAGTACTTAAGGATTTACACTGGCTCCCTGTCAGCTGTAGAATCGATTTTAAAGTTCTGCTACTCGTCTATAAATCACTAAATGGTTTGGGTCCTGAATATATCCAAGAAATGCTGATTGAGTACAAACCCAGCAGGGCTCTGAGATCTACAGACTCGGGCCAACTAGTGGAACCCAGAGTTCGAAGCAAACATGGTGAAGCTGCATTTAGCTATTATGCTGCACACAGATGGAATAGGCTACCAACAGAAGTGAAGTCAGCCCCGAGTGTAAATGCTTTCAAATCCAGGTTAAAAACTTTGCTTTTTTCTTATACCTTTGATTAGGGACTTTTAAACAGCTTTAATTAAGTGGTTTTTTTTGGTTTTTTTTTTGTTTTTTGTTTTTTTAATAATATTAATTATATATATTAATATATTAATATTATTTTAAACTTCCTTATGTTGAATGTTTTAAAGTTTGTTGAATAATGTTTTAAGATTGTTATTGTTTTGTTTTTTTTGTTTTTGTTTTTTTTTCCTCTGAATGTTAACTACTGTTTTTTTTATGCTTATGTGTTGTCTTTCCTTGTGTAAAGCACATTGAGTTGCCTTGTGTATGAAATGTGCTATACAAATAAACTTGCCTTGCCTATTTTATAGACCACAGAGTCCCATAAGTCTCTGATTTTATGACGACCTCGTGGACCGCAGTCTCTCATGAAGACCAACTGACCCTGCACTAATGGAACATCCCTGACCTGTTGATGGGCCTCTTTACGACGGCCTGCTGCAACCTGCATCCGATCTCGAGCACTTTGAAACGCGATCTGCAAACGGGTCTGGTGCTCCAAGATCCATTCATCCACCCTGCCACCAACAGGCTCCTGTACTCTACCCAACAAAAAGTCAACTGGGAGCCGTGGTTCCTGACCAAACATCAGGAAATATGGAGACTCACCAGTGGACTGATGGGGAGTGGTGTTATAAGAGTACAGAAGCTGCGGCAGGCATGCAGTCCAGTCTCTCTTGTGTGATGCTGGCAAGGTACGCAGCAAATTGTGCAGGGTCCTGTTAAATCTCTCACACTGGCCATTACCTGCGGGATGGTAAGGGGTAGTACGAGATTTAACAATGCCATATAAATTACACAGTTGCTGGATCAAGAAACTCTCAAAGCTACGCCCTTGGTCCGAATGAATTCGAGCCGGGACACCAAACTTTTAGAACCACTCAACAACCAGCACCTGAGCCACAGTACAGGCTTTCTGGTCACGGGTGGGAAACACCAGTGTGTACTTGCTAAAATCATCTGTAATAACAAGGACATTTTCAATCCCATTTCAAGTTGGCTCCAGAATTGTAAAATCAATCGCCAAGATCTCATTTGGTCGGGAAGCCAGAAGGTGTCCCATAGTGGCCCGGGCCCGATGCGGAGTGTCCTTGGCGACTTGACATCTATCACATGTCTGACACCACTGGTCAACATCTGATGTCATGCCAGGCCAGTAACACCTCTGCCTGAGTAACTCCAAGGTCCTCCCTACTCCCTGGTGGCCATGTTTTTGATGTACCTCAGTCAAAACTTCTTTCTTCAAGGCAGATGGCAACAGCAGCTGGAGGACTGCCTCAGCACCATCAGGTCTATAGACCTGGCGGTAAAGGGCTCCACTTCTCTCCACCAACCTATCCCACTGACGAAGGAGAGCCAAAGCAGGTTTCGACAACTGCTGGCGCTCCTCCCGGGTTGGCCGCCGTTTGCTCTCCCAAAACGGCCATAACTCAGCCAGGATTGGGTCAGCCCTTTGAAGGGCACAAATGTCCACCTGGGGATGATGCGGCAAGGCTGCAATAGCAGCTTGAATAGTTTGTGGCCTTGTCCCCTTAAGGGCTTGTTGTAAAGGTTTTGGGAGGGTCGTGCCTGGAAGCATTGCTTCCAGGTCACTCACACCAGGTGAAGGTTGGCGAGAAAGTGCATCTGCATTGACATTACTTTTCCCTGAACGGTACTTGATTTCAAAGTCAAACGGTGCCAACTGAGCTGCCCAACGTTGCTCAGTGGCCCCAAGTTTGGCAGATGATAAATGGCTCAGGGGATTGTTGTCTGTATAGACAACACACTTATTGCCCAGGAGATACTCTCTAAATTTCTCTGTCATGGCCCACTTGAGCACCAAAAACTCAAACTTCATAGAGCTATAATTGTTCATATTCCGCTCAGTGGGCCTCAATCCCCGACTGGCATAAGCTATGGGCCTTCCCTTCCCATGTTGCTCCTGTGAGAGCACAGCCCCAAGGCCACTATAGCTTGCATCCACCTCCAGAATAAACGGAAGGGAAAAGTCTGCATATGCCAGCACAGGTGATGTAGTGAGCTTTGTCTTGAGTGTTTCAAAGCTCTGCTGACACTCTGGGGTCCAATGTCCAGCTATCGGCTGTGACTTTTTACTTGCTTTTGAGCCACCCAACTCTGCCACCAGCCGATGGAGAGGGGCAGCCAACTTGGCAAACCCTTCTACAAAGCGGCGGTAATAGCTGGCAAATCCAAGAAATGACCGCAGCTTGGAAGTTGTTTTAGGGGGCTGCCAATTCGCCACCACCTCCACTTTACCTAGATCAGTGGCAACACCCTCACTCGAAATAACATGCCCCAAGTAGTTCACTTGTTGCTGGAAAAAGGAACACTTTGACAGTTTTGCCTTCAGGTCTTCTCGCTGCAACCGCCCCAGCACCAATTCCAGTCGCTCCAGATGTTGCTCAACAGTGGTGGAAAAGACCACAATATCATCCAGATAAAGAAGCAAAGACTGGCATTGTTGGTCACCAAAAATCCGCTGCATGAGCCTCTGGAAGGTGCCGGGTGCATTGCAAAGGCCAAATGGCATGCGGTTCCACTCAAAAAGGCCAAATGGAGTGCAAAACGCAGTTTGGGGTCGATCCGCTTCCGCCACAGGCACTTGATTATACCCAATGGCAAGGTCCATGGTGGAAAACCAGCAGGCATTCGTCAGGGCATCCAAAGATTCCTCTATTCGAGGAAGGGGAAACGCATCTTTCCTTGTTTTCTGATTAAGTTGCCGATAGTCGACACACATGCGAATTGTACCATCCTTCTTTTTGACCAACACTATGGGTGAAGCATAAGGGCTGCAGCTCTCACGGTTGACCTGAGCTTCCAATAGTTGGTTAATATGCTCTTTCACAACCTCATAATCTGAGGGAGGAATGCGCCTGTAGCGTTGCCTGGAACATCATCCAAAAGGGGGATGTCATGGGCCAACAGGTCAGTGCACCTCAAGTCACCGTCATGAGCTGAAAAGACAGAAGAGTACTTCGCAAGGAGAGCATGAACTTTTTGTTGTTCATCACCTGGCAAGGAGGACAAATCAAGATCTTTAATTCTTTCTGGTACTGAAGTGGATGCAGACTGGGTCAACACAGTAGCCACAGCTGCTGGTACCTCAGTCACTCCTGCTGGGAGACTGACAACACTGACCCATCCAAAGTTCCAACAATGGTGCGAGGATAGAGCAAGACATCAGAAGTGCCTACATTTATGATAGGAATGTAAGCTGTGCCCCTTTCTACCTGAACCAAAGCTGGTGAAGCCAGAAGTCCGGCAGGAAGGCCGGAGTGCAAGGGCTCAAACAAAACTGCAGCACTGACACCTTGCTCTGAACATGTGGCAGCAATGACTTTCATAGTACCACCAGGGATGAGACATGCCTTTCGACCACGTACTCTGACCCTACCAGAAACAGTGCTGACTTGAGCAACACTAACCTGGTGGCACTTTTGCAATGCCTGCAACACAGGCAGGGTTGCCCCAACAACAGAGGGCAGATTGAACAATGCCAAACCGTGCTGGCCAAAAAGCTCATGGTAACACTTGCGGATGATGTTCATCCCCGGCCAGCACTCAGGGCGCTGGAGGGACCACCCCAATAGGAGCGTCTTTGACCACCAACACCCCACAACGTGACATGAACTTACAGCACAGCTCAACATCCAACTCAAGGTAGCCAATATAGGGCATAGCAAGACCATTGGCTGCTCGGAGCTGCAACCAATGACAGGATTTTAGCTTTTCCTGACCCCAAGGTTGAAAATGCTCCAGGAAAAAGCTCTGCGTTATTGTAGACACCATGGACCCGGTATCCACCAAGCATGGGACTGTAACACCACCCATACTAATCTCCACATGTGGGCAAGACGACACAAGGTCAGCAACCTCTTTGGAGCCAATGGCTGTCCCCTCCGAACTGTGGCTCTGCAGCTCGGCGGGCCCTAGTTTTCCGACAGCTGGGGGGGGGGGGGGGTTAGATTGTTCTAAAGACTGCTGGTCCGGTAAGGAAGGCTTATACTGGAAAGAAGCCCGAGGCCCGTCGCACTCCCTGGCAATATGACCTGGTTGTTGACATCGGCGACAGATAATAGGACCACGAGCGGCAGGGCGAATGCCCTGCTGGGACCTCTGCAAAAGGGAGATGGTCTGGCTAAGTTTGTTTAACTGCTCCTGCTGGAGCTTCAACATCTCCTTCACCTCACTCAACTCTGATGATTTTGAAATACCAGCCACCACCTGGGGAGTACTCTTTACCTCGCACTGGAAACCAAGAACTGAAGGAACTGAATGGCTTCGCCCCCTAACTCCCCCAGGTAGACCCTCACGTTCCCACTGGATCGCCTCACTCCGAACCTCAAGCAGGCTAGCAGTAGGCCGCCCTCGGACTAACTGCTTAAGTTCCCGACGGAGTGCACCATCCAAGACAAACTCTACGAATTGATCACGGAGCAACACATCCGAATTTGGCATACCATTGGGTGCACACCGTTTAACTAACGTCATAAGACGCATTAATGCCAGTGAAAACTCTGGCAGTGTTTCACCCTCCTGTTGTTTGCGGGAGAAAAAGGCTTCTTGCAAGGCCACGTAGGAGTCAGTAGACCCATAAAGTTCCTGCAAAACAGTTCTAATACATTCTGGATCTCCCTGTTCAGCAATCGAGCGATACCTTATCTCCTCCCGTGCCTCACCCTCAAGGTGATCAAGCAAAAAGAAAGCCTGCTCCGAAATAGAAAAATTACGCCCTCTCATGCAGGCCTGTGTCTCCTCCAACCAATCACTCAACCCTATACCCGAGCTACCTCTAAAGTAAGGGCACTTCCTTTCTCTAGACATCAACACTAGTCTTTCTGTTACTGGGGCACTAGCAATCAAAGGGGCAGTAGGGGGCACAGAGGCAGGGGGTGCTGTACTAGGGCCGGGCACAGCCACGGCCTGTTCCTGTCTCAACCGCTCATTTTCCGCCCTCAACTGTGCTATTAATTCCCTTAACTCTTGCACTTCCCCCTCCATATTACAATCAAACAAACAAAACTAACCCGATAAGGGGCTAGACACGGAGGACAACAAACTTATCCCACTAATGGGTCAAAAATAGACCAACGACTGCTTTGCTTTTAGTCAAATCCTACACCAGATTATTATTTTTTTTTTTAGAAATATTCACAACATACAAAAAAAACAAAAACACACATCTCAGCTCTTAGGCAGTGAAGATCCTTCCGACAACGCCAAATTGTGGCGACTTCACAATAATGTGATGGAATGGGCTGACAACGCCACCTTGGGTAAACACCCAAGGAATTGATTTTAAACACAAGGCACACAGGTTCGATATTCACTGAGCATGAGACGGTGTTGATACAAAAAGAATACAAATGAAAATTTATTTAATTCATCCAAAAACGAACTTGGTCCAGAGCTCAACAATGGTGTCAAGGCCCTTTGACGGGGGGGGGGGGACACCTATAAAAAAAAAAGTTACACACCAATAAATGTGACACACTCACGCCAGTGAAGGAGGGGAAAGTGAACCCACAACCAGGGAGACACAGCACACACAAAAAAACGGTCGCCACCACCTTGAACCACCACCGTTGAGCCTGGATAAAAAAGGAAATCAATCCACCCAAATTAACCCCAATCGAATAGGGAAATATTAAAATATAGATTTTTAAGAAATCTCATCCTCTTAAAATACAGTCCACGCAGGCAGGTCGCTGGCCGAGTCAGCCGAACCGGAACGTCTTAGCGACACCACCGTGTAGTTTGCTGGCTGGCACCGACGAGAGGCCAAGCAGGCTTTCCCAGGAGGAAGAGAAGGCGGTGCGGCACCACGGGGATCAGCCGCGCTCCCGACGGCGAGGGTTCACACAGTAGTAAAAGATTTTAAACAGCACAGCAACAGCAAGCAAAGCAAAGCAGCCGCGGTCTAACGGCGATGTCCGTCTGCTCCCCACAACACGCCCCCTGTCACAAGGTTAATGATTAATATCAAATTCTACAAATACAATAAAATCCACCTACCAGCAGCACCCGCAGGAGAAGGCAACATTTCACGCAGTCTCAATGAAGACCGCAAGGCAGGGCAGGTAGGAGAGTTCTGGTAAACCAGGCATGCAAAATCTACCAAAAAGAACAAAAATGTATCGCACCAATAAAGCGATCAATAACACGCTCGCTAACTTACCTGAGGCAGACATCGCAACAAACGCCGAGGATGGCAAGACCCGGAAGTGGGCGGGCCTCCACACCAAAGAGTCAGTCCGCAAGATAGTAATCTACCAGTTTTTATAGTCAACGTTGAAGTGGACTAACCAATAGAGGATCATTTTAAATCAGTGCAGGTGAGATCAATCACCTTGTCACAGATAGAAAGATAGATAGAGAGAGAGAGAGAGAGAGAGAGAGAGAGAGAGAGAGAGAGAGAGAGAGAGAGAGAGAGAGAGAGCGATACATAGATAGATAGATAGATAGATAGAGAGATAGATAACGAGATAGATAGATAGATACGTAGATAGAGAGAGAGATACGTAGTTAGAGAGAGAGAGAGAGACGTAGCCAGATAGATCGGTAGATAGATAGATAGATAGATCGGTAGATAGATAGATAGATAGATAGATAGAGAGATAGATACGTAGATAGATAGAGAGAGAGATACGTAGATAGATAGAGAGAGAGAGAGAGAGAGAGAGAGAGAGAGATACGTAGCCAGATAGATAGATAGATAGAGAGATAGATACGTAGATAGATAGAGAGAGAGATACGTAGATAGATAGAGAGAGAGATACGTAGATAGATAGAGAGAGAGAGAGAGAGATACGTAGCCAGATAGATAGATAGATAGATAGATAGATAGATATTTTTTTTAACTATACTTTCTTTTAGAGAGACTGCAAAATTATTGGTGGAAATCTGGTCTCCATCCACAATGCACTGGAAAATGCTTTTGTTCTTGACCTGGTTCAGACGTATGGAAATAGTAACATAGCGTGGATTGGACTCTATGATGCAATTTTGGTAAAGTATTTGCCAGCACAAAAGTTCTGATTAAATCATGTTACGTGTGTTGGGGAGATGCTCTTTTACCACTTAGAAAATGAATGTCATCATCAGTCAGTTTTTATATATGTATACAGTAGATGTGACTCATTTAATTATTGTTATTATATACTTAGGACAATGATGTATTTTGGATTGATGGCACCGTAGTGGATTTCACGGCTTTTAGTGGAGCAGAGCCTGATGGCACTGGAAACTGTGTACAGATTTCTAAAAGCGGTACGTAAAATTAATGATTAAAGTTTGCTTTGAAAATAATGCTGTCATACATAACCCTCTTTGTTGTTTTTGTCTTCATCCTGTCATGTCCATCTTGGCTCTGCATTCCGTCTTCTCAGTAGGAGATAGACACGGAGGTCGAGGAAAACGTCTAACATTGAAACGTTCATTTCTTTCAGATGGATTTTGGCAGGATGAGGTCTGCGAGGAGATCGCCCCATACGTTTGCATCCAAGATGTAAATTTGCGGGGACCATGGGGGCGGTCGTCGCTTTAGCCGTAGACGCCGTTTCCGCTGGGTTCCCTCCGGCCGCCGCTAATCTGTCCTTGTACTATCGTGTCTTATTACACAATGCGACAATATTGAATGCTTAGTTATTGGCAACGTACATACTTGTTCATTAAAAAAACAAACCTGCATTACATCATATTGGTGTCATATTTTCTCAAACTTGCGGATGGTATTACTTGCTTACAGAGGGTCCATTACTCTTGAACAAGCTTACTTTACGTATGTCTTTGCTCAGCTTTTTATATCAATTTGTTTTGGAGTAATCTGTAAATAAGTAATAGTCCCCGGACCAACATTTTTCTAGGGATTAGAATTTCTGTGATGAGATTGATTCCATACATGCCGTCTCTAAATACATGGATCTTTAAGGGCGGAGAGATATACGATTCGATTCAGTTTGTGAGCGATGTGATTTGATTTAATATCTGTATAACTAAATTGAAAAAACAATGAGGAAGCAAGTAAAAAAAAAAACTAACAAACTGAGATAACATGGCTGCACAAGTGTGCACACCCTGTAATAAATGGGGGTGTGCCTGTGCTCAGAATTAAGAAGTCACTTTCAAACTCTTAAACGGGTGTCAGCACACACCTGCTGCTGCATTGACTGAAGGAGACTGAAATAAAAGACTGAAATAATATATAAATGTTTTAACAACAGTGTTCGAGCCATTGGTGTCTTCATTTGGCTCAGTGTTCTGTAGTCATATTTTAACAATGTGCTTCTTCACAGTGGAAACAGCTTTCTGATTTTGAAGGTTGGTACAGTAGCTGGGTCTCAGTGATACTTTGACATAATGTCTTATTCCATCTGAATTTCATAGCAGATTTAATTGAAATATCTTGTTAAACCAGTGTACGTAATGCTAATACTGTCCATCTGCATGTTACTGTAATTGAACCCTTTGGTCCACAGTCAAAATGTCTTGCCAACTGTCCGATGAATCAAATGAGGGAAATGTTTTCCTCGACTTTCCGTCAGAGATTCTGCGAAATTCTTGGTGCGAATCTGGTCTCCATACACAATGTAGTGGAAAATGCATTCATTTTTGAACTGATTCAGCAGGGTGGTAATGCTTTCCAAGTATGGATTGGACTCCACAATGCAATTTCGGTAAAGCATTGGTCACTACAAGTTTTGATTATGTCATGTCACTTGTGTTGGGAGAAGTACTTTTGCCATATAGAAAACGAATGTGATCTGCATTCTCAATCAATTCATTATTACTCTTTTATCCCTTTTTTGAAACATATATTTCCCATACTATGTCCAATTAAAAAGAAGGAATGAGGTGCGGTGACGGTGATGTCATCAGTCAGGCGTTAATATAAGGTAGGTGTGACTAAATCTACTGTATCTTTGTCTTCCAGGATAATGAGTTCTTTTGGACTGATGGCCACATTGTGGATTTCGTTTTGATCCAGCAGAGCCTGATGGCACTGACGACCGTGTACGGATTTTTTCAAGCGGTGTAAAATCGGTGATATAAATAACGTCGTCAAATTTAAACTTTTTTTTTTTTTTTACACATGCGGTGCATTAAAAAAGTTTCAGTGGAAGATCGGTAGAGCAGGTCTGAGATAGGCAAGGAAGGTCAAGAAAATCCAACTAAAAAAATTTAATTAATGAATTAATATTTAAACATTTATTTCTTCCAGATAAACTTTGGCATGATGAGCTCTGCGACGAGAAGGCTCCCTACGTTTGCATCCAAAATGTGAAGTTTTGTGGCGACCATGTTGGAGGCTCTGGCTTTAGCCGTAGTAACTCATTGCATTGGGAAGTGGCTTGAATTTCTTGCTGAAACTCCCTGAAATAAAGGTTGCTCCACAGCCAGAATTCAAACACAACTGTCATGTTTTGGTTCTGATTGGGTTGGGTTTTGCTTTGTTTTTGTTGGGGTTCTAGTTTTGAGTTTGTCATGTTTATGTTCTGCTTTCCTTGTCTTCCCTAGTCTTGTTAAGCCTTGTCATGTCCACCTGTGTTTGCCTGCCCTTCCTCATGTGTCAACCAATCAGCACCCCCTACCACTTGTGTCTTGCCCAGCTGTGTCTAATCATTCTCAATTAGTGTGTGTACTTAGTTATCGGTTTTCGCTTCAGTTCTTGTCGGTTCATTGTTCTTGTTTCTGCACGTCCATGCTGCCATTGTTCTGTTTTGTCTTGTACCGTTTTCCCCTTCTGTATTTTGTTATTCTTAGTTACCAAGTACCCTGATTGCCACTTTTGTTTTGTTTGATTAAATTTACTCCTTTTTGAGCACCTCTGCCTCCCTGCTTGTTCGCCTCTTGCACTTGGGTCCTCCGCCACACTTCATAGCCGTGACAACAACAGGTCTTACATGCATTAGGCTACATTTCACTTACTGTAACATGATTGCAACAAGGCATATATGAGAAACAGATGTTCATTCAAAATGTTATTTTTTCAGTGAAGTGCAAAGTAACAGTTAACAAAAACACTGATGTGTGCACATCGACGTGAGTCGTCAGATGCACAAAGAATGGAGCCGGTGGACAGAACACCCATGGAATAAATAACTATCAGTCGAAATGTATTACACAAACATTATACAAGCACACTGGAACAATTCAGAAGCACTTTATGCTACGTTCACACCAAAATAGGGGGAAGCCTTCCGCTGGTGTGGTAAAGGAGCCTACTTACCCCCTGTAAAGAAAAATGTATAATATATGTTTTGAGATTCTTCAAAAAGGTTCCCTTTCCTTTTCAACGGGTATTTCAACTTCAAACATCTAGAACAAAACAGAAAAACAAAATTAAGTCGTCTGAGTTTTTTGATATGTAGAGAGATTAGAGAGTTGAGATTTCCTACTGCGTGTACGGTCATTGAACACACCGAGAGTCCACTGCAGAATCTTTTGTTTCTCCATAATAAATACTTTTTTTCTTGTTACAAAACCTCGTTTCTAAAACTGCAAAACTCTTCATGTATTTATTGAAAAACATGCGTTGAACACACGGCAGGGGATACATTTTTTTTACGGGGGAAGTGTCATGGCTGTGTTGCGCTCCAGTTGACAACAGACAGGACACTTTGTGTGAGGTAGTCCATCCGCGAAGCCGATGTGGCACATATTTCAGCGCCAAGAAAGTTCACATTTTTAAAATTTGGCGAATAAACGAATGTGTGGATTTCCCCCCTGCCGCACCCCCACCACATTAAATACAATACAGTTGCGCCGCCTAAAACGCTTCCCCTGCTTTTGGTGACTTGTTGTCACTCATGTATGTAAATCTAACGTTAGTAGATTGTTTTCTTCTTGGAGATGTGCATGCGGCAGCTTGGCAGGTGATTTAACATGGGGTTTTAACAGTTGCCATCATATTTCTGGGAGTATAGAATCGTTCTGGCCCCAAATCTTTTACTGGTACGTAGTAACGGACCGTTCTGACCCACTTTCACTCCTGCCTCTATGGCTAATCGCAATTGCTAATCTGTCCTCTTACTATCCTGTCTCCGGGTCGGCAATTTGGGCAATGCTGGTCTTGGCCATGTCAGCAGCTTTGGACGCTCTTCTAGGGTGACCAGATTTTGATTTCCAAAAAAACTCAAGATACTTAAATAATACTTGAAAGTTTACTGAAAGATGCCATACATTCTAACTATTTTTAACGTATGCCTTCTCTGTAGAAAGTAAAACGATAAACAACTCTCTTTTGAAGTCTTTCTTGACAAAAAATAAATAATGACATAATGTTTTACATCAGGGGTGCCCAGCCTCTTTTGACCCAAGATTTCAGGGATCGAACGCACATCTCCAGTTTGGGAGTTCAGAGTGCTACCAATGCAGTTGAAATAATGAGGGACGTTAAAACAAAAACTGAGATCACATGGCTGCACAAGTGCACCCAAACACACGCTTACAAATTGGGATGTGGCCGTGCTTGGAATAAAGCCATCATGTTTAATATGTTAAATGTGGGTCAACACACACCTGGCACCATTTATAATACTTCTGATTAATTCCAAATCATTTAAGATGGCAGCATGTTTACAAGCCTCTGGGGTATCAGAACACTGGGTGGAGTTGATGAGGAGACATTACTTATATGTACTTAAATTAGATTTTCAAAAATTTTAACAACTTTCTTCTATATCTTATCACCACCTGATTGAACACCATTGAAACACTTTTTATTTTCCATTTCTGCATGGCCAAAAGTTAAGGCTTCTTCACAGTCTTCTATTGTCGCTGCACCTGTAGCCTAACGACAATGAGATGACGTCATAAGATTATCATGCTCAAATTAGAAATCGTGTTATTAACAGTGTTCCTGAGTGACGCATTTCTTTGTGACATTGTGGGGCAATTAAGAGGTGAAGTCCCTTCTCTTGTGTCCCTCGTTTCTCCTTCTGTCTCGCTGCCGGTTTTGTGTACCTCGTCGTCACGTTCCAGCACACTTGTTCAAGCCATTGACCCTATTAAGTCTTGTCCCTCATCGTTTTTTGACCTTGTTTTTTTTGCCGTTGTATAAATCAATTGATCATAGAATGTCAAGTCTTCTTTTGGACCTTACTGTTGTTGACAGACAAGGTGCAATTATGAGGCTCTTTTACACTCACAAACCGCCGTTCAACCACAATTGAACGTCGACCGGGTGAGTCACTCGTTCTCTATCTCTGGAAGTCCACAATTAATGGCCTCTTCGCAGCCTGCCATTGTCCCTGTGCCGGTGGCCTCTCGATGACAGCCTCGTAAGATTAGCACATGCAAATTAGAAGACGTGTTTGGGAAGGTTGGAAAGAGCCGCCCTGCAGAGAAGTGACGCATGTTTCTTTGTGACAGTGTGGACTGATTGAAGCCGCTTCCTAACTGCAGGGTGTGACACTCACTACTTTGTATTGCGATACGGTTTTATACCTCTTACTTATGCCCCACTGCACAAAGCAAGGCAAGCTCACATAAGTTTGGCATCGGCTCGTCATCAACACCATCAAACACCTTAGTAATGAATTAAAACGCAGGATCAAAAATGTTATAGTTCACTGAAAAAACAAGTGAAATTTTGAAACTATTCAAAATGAAAAATCTCATCAGTAATGACGGACAACCATTTTTTCTGACAAATGACAAGAAACTTAAATAAAAGACTGACAGAAGTAGGTTTCATCCGTCAGTGTAATCGTCACTAACCGGGTGAAGTATCGATGGACCTCTCAGTCCATCACTGACGGATGGCCATTTTGCTGACGAATGACGGACAGTCTGTCAGTACTGACTGAACGCCCTCCTCTGTCTGTCGGTCCTACAATAGTGGTGACAAAGTGTGGTTAAAATAACATGATGGACTGATAATTACAGCTTGGTTTGTCTAGAAAAATGACAGACTGATGAAAACGGAATGGTGCCCAGGATGCTGACGAATGACGGAACAACAACATTTTGCAAATTGCCCACCTCTGGGTAATAGTGGTAATGTGGTGATGAGAACATAATTCACCCACGGAACCTTGGGACGAAGGAGGAGTTGGATGGGATGAAAGGATGAAAGGATAAAAGAACAAAATGTTGGTAGGTCTGTGAGCCTCGCGCAGAGTGAGTTGTTGGTGTTAAACGCTGAGAAGCTGATGTCAATAAATCGCCGGTCTTTCTAAGAAGTAATGTAGAAAAAGAACTAAATGATTTGAGGATATCAGATGGAGACTTTGATGTCAGAGGACTAAGTGTGTGGGGAGATCTCTTAACAGAAATACGCAACTATCAGTCGCAGCTAGAAGGATAACATATTTTCAAGGTTATATCTACTAATTTATTTTAAAATGTCATCTATATCTTCAGGAGGGTAAACGGACTTCGATGGTCGTTGATAAATTATATATCGACGGCCAGCTATTCCGAAACCCAACCTTGACCCCTTGGCTGTTCTAACTGATAATTGGTAGAGCCGAGTATTGTGTGATTATTTGACGTATGTATATGTATGTGTATGTATATGTGTATATATGTATATATATGTATATGTATGTATATGTGTATGTATATGTATGTATATGTATGGATAATGAGTTACGAAACTGAGAATATGAATTTATATCATGTATAGGCTATAATAATAATAATATTGATAATAATAATAATAATATAAAAATATATTCTTAAAAAAATAAAAATAATAATAATAATAAAAATAATAATCTCGCTTAGGTCACCATTTACTGGTGTATTGTTATGTTGAATCCCCCACAGATTTCCTTCACACTCACTTCCCCCCACGTTTCTTCACTATTATACTTATCTACTTGCTATCTCTCTCTTTATATAAATTATATAAATTGCCTAATTACTCTTTTGCTATCCTACAATATGTTAATATTAATAAGCAGCTTATATAGATGTATACATAAGACTGAGTCTATATTGCTCGTATGCAGAAATTAGTTCTGGTCTCCTGGAATGTGTGTGGCGCTCGCTCCCAGGCAAAAAGAATAAAAATTTTAGACCATCTCTCAAAATTTAAGGCAGATATTTGTCTCCTACAAGAAACCCACTTACAAAAATCAGAAGAAAAATTATTTATAGATAAAAATTTTAGTCAAGTTTACTCTGCCTCCTATAATAGTAGACAAAGAGGTGTCTCTATACTTATACATAAGAATTTATTCTTTACTCTAAATAATATAGTAACAGATTTAGAGGGCCGATATATTATTATCCAGGTAACTATATTTAATAAAGTATATACAATTGGTAATTTATATGCCCCAAATAATGATGACCCGGATTTTTTCCATGAATTTTTCTCTCGGTTACTCGATTTAGCAACAAATTCTACTATTATTATTGGAGGTGATTTTAACACGGTCTTAAACCCGTTAATAGATCGTTCTAATAATACGATATATACAAGGCGATTACGATCCGCTAAAGTAATAGATGAATATATGGAGGATTTTGGCCTCAGCGATGGCTGGAGACTTCAAAACCCAACTAAGAAGGAATTTACTTTCTTCTCTGCGGTGCACCGATCATTCTCAAGAATTGATTTTTTCCTTACAAATAATTCTATTGTTGATAAAACTGCTATAAAAATACATTCTATAATTATAAGTGATCATGCACCAGTCTCCCTCACTCTACAAATTGACTCTACCTTTAAACCTCCCCCGATATGGCGTTTTAACATCTCATTACTGAAAGACGTAGAGTTTGATAAAATTATTAGAAGGGAGTGGGCAGATTTTTTGGAAATAAATGACTCTCCAAATATATCTCCATCTCTTCTCTGGGAAGCAGGAAAAGCGGTAATTAGAGGGAAAATTATATCATATTCAACTTATAAAAAGAAACAGGATCAAAAATTAGAAAAATACCTGGAAGATAAAATTAAACAACTAACGGATGAATATGCATTAAACCAAAATAATCAAATATGGATAGAACTACAGAATATAAAAATACAGTTAGATAACATGTTATCTAAAAAGACAGAGTTTATAATACAACAGTTGAGATATAATAATTTTGAACATAATAATAAATCAGGTAAATTCCTGGCAAATCAACTTCAACGGAATCGGGAAAAATCTCTTATAACGGCTATTAAAGATATAAATGGTGAATGCACACAATCACCAAAAGAAATTAACCATATTTTTTTATAACTATTATCGAAATCTATACTCAGAAATTAATAGACCTAACCCTGAACATATTGAGGTATTCCTAAATAGCTTAAATATACCTCAGTTATCTATTGAACATAAAGATATTCTAGATGCCCCGCTTACTATAGATGAGTTGTATCGTGCTTTAGACAGTATGCCTAATGGCAGAGCACCTGGTCCAGACGGCTATCCGGCTATATTTTTTAAACATTTCTGGTTAATGTTTGCTCCATTATTTCTAAGAGTAGTAACTGAAATTAAAAGTAAGGGTGATATACGTCAAGATATGAATATAGCAGCAATTAAACTTTTATTAAAGCCAGAAAAAGACCCCACCCTCCCGTCAAGTTACCGACCGATATCACTAATTAATACCGATATTAAAATTATCGCTAAGGCCTTGGCATCTCGACTAGAGACAGTAATCTCGACAATTATTCATAGCGATCAAACAGGTTTTATTAAAGGCCGTCATTCTACTAATAATATTAGGAGGCTCTTTAACTTGATTAGTATGTCACAGCGGTATGATAAAAAGGCAGTTGTTATTTCGCTGGATGCAGAAAAAGCCTTCGATAAAGTTAACTGGTCCTTCCTCTTTGCTGTCTTAAATAAATTTGGCTTCGGGAAGTCATTCATTCAATGGGTCTCAATATTATATGATTCTCCTAAAGCTACAGTTACTACCAATGGGATTACATCACAGAGTTTTACTCTACAAAGGGGAACAAGACAAGGGTGCCCAATGTCTCCTTTATTATTTGCTATATTTATTGAGCCGCTTGCATTAGCTATACGTCAGGATAGACGGATCCAAGGAATCCACTCCGGGACAATAGAACATAAAATTAATCTATATGCCGATGATATACTACTCTATTTAGAAGAACCTGCTATCTCGCTAGGGGAAGCATTTAACTTAATAACTAAATTCTCTCACTTATCAGATTACTCTATTAACTGGACAAAATCAACATTATTACCTATCACAGAAAATTCATGGAATCCTACAAGTCAGGATCCACACTACTCCTTTCCTACAGGTAATTTAAAATACTTAGGTGTTAATTTTTCACCAAAGTTAACTGAATTAACTTCTTTAAATTTTTTACCGTTATTGGACAGTATCCGTAGTGATCTGGAGCGCTGGAATAATCTTCCGATCTCTTTAATAGGACGGATAGCTACTATAAAAATGAAAGTTTTACCAAAGATTAATTATTTATTTTCAATGATTCCATTTAAACCTACGTCTAACTGGTTCCAATCGCTGGACTCTGCTATCATAAAATTCTATTGGAATAAAAAAAAAGCTAAAATTAGTCTATCTACTCTTCAGGAAAGTAAATCTAAAGGAGGTTTAGAGGCACCAAACTTTATGTACTATTATATAGCTAATCAACTACAATATCTTGTGCTATGGACACAACCCCAACAGAGATACTAACTGTTGGTTGGAATTGGAGCAGAAGGATTGTAATAATCTTAGACTGTTAGATTTACTCTTTATTACAAAATCAATAAAACGACATAATTGTTTTAAAAACCCAATGATAGCCGCCACCCTGACTGCCTGGTGGAAGGCATTAGAAATTACAAACTCCCAATTGGCGCCCTGTGAGCTCTCTCCCATTTGGCATAACCCCGACTTTCAACTTAATAATCAGTCGTTCCATTTAAGCTTATGGGAGCAGAAAGGAATTACACACCTTCATCATCTTTTCTCAGATAATAAGTTTATATCGTATACAAACTTGGTCCAGAAATATGAAATAAAAAATGGAAATTTCTTACATTATCTGCAAGTTAAAAATATGGTTAAGAAACAAATCCCAACACTTCAGGATAAGTCAATTGGAAAAATAAACAATCTCTCAATATCGACCAGTGGTTAAACTTACTAATAAATTATATCTCAATGGAAAAAATCTCTGCCTTAAATAAAAATCAAGTATCAAGATTTAAACAAATATGGTCTATGTACATAGAATATTTTAATCTTAATTTGGCAACTTAATCCTGCCAAGATTCTGCCTGTTAACGAGAGCCACCACATCGTTACAACTTCTGTTTTCGCTGCTTCTGTATTTGGTATTTTGTATCTGATTGGTTTTATTTTTATATAGTCAGGAACCTAGTTGCTGCTAGTGGGCTCGAGCACACCACACTATACGACACTATACTCACTAACTCCTTAAGAGTTATTTCTAGTGGGCACTAAGCATCAACACTTGGTGTTACTGCATGCTATTAGTCAATTTTCTCGACGCCGTCCCCCGTGGTCGGGCGGGGGTGGTTCTGCCCCCCGTTGTCCGCTCGGTAGCGGTTGTTGTCTTGGCCGCTCCCTGGGCCCCCTGTGGGGTGCGGTGTTGGGGTGCTTTCCCTGGTGCCCGGGGCGGCGCCGTCCCGGCGCGGTCCGCTGCTCTTCGGGGCGGGTGGGCCTCTGGTGTGCCCCGTGGCTCCCTCTCCCCTCCCCCTTCCTCCCCCCCGTCGCCTCTCCCTCCTCGCCTCCTCCCGCCCATCCTCCTCTGCCTCCCGGTCCCTTTTCCCTTGTCGCCCTCCCCCCCCCCCCCCCCCCCCCCCCTCCTGCCCTGCAGCCGCCCTTTCGCCTTCTTGTCGTCGGCCCCCCGCCCCCTCCCCCTCCCTCTCCCTGGGCCTGGGGCTCCCTCCCCGGCCCGGGCGTCGGGCTCCGGGGGCCGGGCGGGGGTTTGAGGCCTGCCCCACTCCGGGAGAACTCCTGGCGCCCCGGGCGGGCTCCGGAGGCTCCTATTGTGGTGCCAGATGGGTGGGGTGGGGGGCGGGTGGGGGTGGGGGGTGCTGGGGGACGGGCGTGCCACCTACACCCGCCGGGTTGGGTGAAGCCCCGCTGGTCGCTCCTCTTACTCACTTCACTAGTTTTGCACTATACACTTTGTAAATATACACATAGGGCACACAACACATTTCTTGGTGGGGTGGGGAAGGGTGGAAACACCGTCTTCACCCTTCAACTCCCCTCCAATTTTAATGCACTTCATGTCCAAGGGGAGGGGTGAGTTGGGGCGGGGAGCCATCAGAGGGGATGGACTGCAGTGCCTGGCAGCGCTGTGGTCCCCCCCATCTGTGTCCCTGCCCCACCACTTTGTCCCTCCTTTTTTTTTTTTGGGGGGGGGGGGGGGTGCGGGTGTGTCGGTGTAGGGGAAATTTTTTCCCTCTGCTCCGACTCACCTGCTCCCAATTTTAATGCACCACACGCACACACTTGTATATACACTGGGTGGGGCCACATTCACGGTGTAAGGGTAGAGTTCGCCAGTCGGCGAGCTGGCGGACTCAGTAACAGGGTTAGGTGTCACTAGTACGCTGGCATGACGACCGGGGCCTCTCCCCCACCGGTGGGGCGCTGTGGGGGCCCGCTGGGCCTCGTTCTGCGGCCTTGGGCTCGGGGGTGTGGGCCGGGGCTGGGGCGGGGGTGTTCCGGGCGTCTGGGTCGGCTCGCCGACCGGTGTCCGCTCGGGTGGCTTGGGGGTGGCCTTGGTGCTGCCGCGGCCTGGTGGTTTCGGGGGGGGGGCTCGCTTTGCTGGACCGCGGTTGACGGCTTTCTTTCTTTGGTGGTGGTCCTTATGCATGCCAGATCCGTCGCACCAGCATCTACTGAAACTCAACAGAAGTAGCCTCTCCCTCCCACAGCCCCTTGAATCAGTGGGTGCTGGTGTCTGTGGATCTCACTTTGCTTTATCTATCCTTCCCTCCTTCCTCTTTTTAGTTTTTCCTCTGGTCACTTGAGATCTCAATTTATTGGAAGTTTGAGGCTTCTGGGGTTGGCATAAGACTCTGGTTTTGTAACCACGCAGGAGGGGTTTTGTTGGTGCTGGATTTCACTTTGATGGATTGGATGTACTGGCTTCTATGGATCTCACTCTGCCTTATCGATCCTTCCCTCCTTCCTCTCTTTAGTTTTTCCTCTGGTCTCTTGAGATCTCGCTAAATTTGCTGGAATTTAGAGGCTTCCGGGGTTGGCGTAAGACTTTGATTTTGTAATCATGGGGAAGGCAGGAAGTGTTTGGTCGGTGCTGGATTTCACTTTGATTTATCTTTCTTTTCTCTTTATTTTTTCTCTGACCTTTTCTCTGGTCTCCTGACCATTTAAACTTCACGACTCTGGCAAGATTCTGAAGTACCAGGTTAAGGCGAAGGGTAATGGGATATTTATAAGGCTTTAGGTGAATTAATGAGTATAAATTTATACGTATTTGCACGCACACGCACGCGCACGCACGCACGCAAACGCACGCACGCAAACGCACGCACGCAAACGCACACACGCAAACGCACGCACACACAAAAAAAAAAAAGAGCAATGATGATAAGACGTTGAATCGGTAAGACTACCGAATGAACAATTCTGAGCTCTTAAAAAAAAAAAAAAAAAAGAAAAAAAAAAAAATCGCCGGTCTTTGGCTCCGGACTTCAACACTCTGCCTCCGACTCAGGCTCTAATATATATATATATATATATCCATCCATCCATTTTCTTGACCGCTTATTCCTCACAAGGGTCGCGGAGGGTGCTGGAGCCTATCTCAGCTGGCTCTGGGCAGTAGGCAGGGGACACCCTGGACTGGTTGCCAACCAATCGCAGGGCACACAGAGACGAACAACCATCCACACTCACACGCACACCTAGGGACAATTCCGAGCGCCCAATTAACCTGCCATGCATGTCTTTGGAATGTGGGAGGAGACCGGAGTACCCGGAGAATATATATATATATATATATATATATATATATATATATATATATATATATATATATATATATATATATATATATATATATGTTAGTGCTGTCAAAATTAATCTGATTAAGAAATGTAATCGTTTGACAGCTCTAATATATATATATATATATATATATATATATATATATATATATATATATATATATATATATATACATATATAGACGTATATAATTTTAGTTATCTATGTAGATTCATGCCCCATCCCTGAAAAAAGCCACCTGGTTTGGCCCAAACCTGCTCTGACACATTTTCCTTTCTTCTGACCCAGCAGACATATGTAGGGGTTTTCCGAACACGTGAGCTACACGTGCTACATGTGAGTGAGTGAGCCAAACACCAGGTGCGGGCCATAAAAATGTCTTGTCCGCAAGATTTATGAGCAGGAAGGTACACATGAGCTTGCGTAACCATGAAGTTCATGCAGAGGTCAGCTTTAAATTAGACCAAATGTTGCGAGCCTAAGTTTACGTGGAGTAACAGTGCCCCCAATGGTCACAAAATAGTACTGCACCAAGTTAAACTCCTATCTTGCAGTGCACTCTTGTGGCCAAAGACATTCATATGAATAATTAGGCTAATTTTTAGGAGTGGACACATTTTGTAGTGATCCAATGCCGTTAGCTACCTTAAGATGTTACGCCCAAGGAAAAAGTTTAGGGGTGGACTCTAGTCAGGCTATATAAACCAGTGCATCCCGTTGTCCGACGGATTTCTGATCCCTTCTGGCCAGAATATATGTCTTGTTTGTATGTCTGTGTCAAATAAATCTTTTTGTCTACAGCTTGAATCTCGGCCCGGCACTCTGTTACTTTTTTTCTTCTAGCTTTTGAGTTGTTGAACTTCTCCTTCAAAGCGAATACAGGCGAAGACTCTCCTTCCAACACCCGGGATGCATAATATACGATCACTCTTGGAGAGGACAGTCGGAGCGCCCCACCCCCCCACTCCCCGATATATCTCCCCTGAGCGTCGGCCCGGCGGGAGGGCAAAGGCGGCCTCCGCCGGGACGTAAATCTCGGTCCGGCCGTCTGCCTCTCGTCCGGGCCGACGAAACAACAATATATATATATATATATATATATATATATATATACAGTGATACCTCGGCTGACGAACGCTTTAGCTCACGAACTTTTCGCCTCACGAACATTAAATTCGCGAGAATTTAGTCTCTGCTGACGAACTACTTTTCGGCGGACGAACCAAACCACGCGGTCGAACAGCACCACGGTGGCGGCCACGAGAAGCTGACGCACGCTCACGGCGTCCCAGTTCGTCACCCCCTTTCTTTTAGTGCGAACGCGGTTTGTGTTTGATAGACATTTTGAGTGTACTTTTGCTATTATGGGACCGAAAAAGACCCCACCACAGGCTAGTGTTAAGCCTAATGCTTACCAGCGAGGGACGGCGATTCGGTGGCGCGTTTGCATTGTAGTCAATGGAGTTCGCGCCACTAAAAAAAGCGAAAGTGCCATCACGTACCTAAAAAAAGGAGAAAATCGTGCCACGGCTGTTTAGTCCCAGGAAAGAGGTGAAAGTAATTGGCGGTGCTCACTTTTTGTTGACTCGCTAAAGTGCTCCACTTCCTTGTTCACCAAGGGACACACCTCCTCCGCTCCGGTGAGCACGAAAGTGCGAATGAGCGACAACCGTTCCATAAACACTGTACGCGGTGAAACGCTCGCGAATGAAGTAAGTCTACCATTGCTACTATCCTTAAGAACTACCATCACAAAGTAAAATAAAATGACTTTATTATACAGTATAATTTATTTCTTTAATTACAATACAATAGGACATTTATTATACATAAAATAAGGTATATTTTTGTGTAGTTTTAAGGCTTATTTAGTAGAAAATTATGTTTTATAGGGACCTGGGAACGGATTATTCTCATTTTAATGGTTTCTTATGGGAAATAAATGTTCGGTGTCACGCCGCCACCGGCGTGACGGCCCATGCTTTTATCTTTGTGTTCATGTTTCCTGTATTACTTTGAAAATCCTAACTCTCCTATCACCCCAGGTCACTTACCCTTCCTGCCGCTCCATAATCACCGGTCCCCGCCCATGATAATGAACACCTGCCACCAATCAAGACGGACAATAAAAGCCACCTGCATTCTCCCCTCCGTTGCCGAAGTGTCACAGTCAGTGCATGGAAGCGTCCCACAGTCCTCGAGTCCTTGTTCCTATTGCCTTGTTGTTTTGCCTTGTTTTTGTGCCTTATCCTCCACAGCGGAGCGCCCTTAGTTACCCCTTGTGCCTTGAGCCTTGTTTCCTCCCTAGCGGAGCGCCTTTTGTTGTCCCCTGTACCTTTTGCCTGTTTTTTCCTCCCCAGTGGAGCGTTTTTAGTTCTCCACTTTTTGATTCCCCTTTCTCCTCTCAAGTTGAGAGTAGACAGCTGTTGGCCAGAAATAAACCTATTGCCTTTGTGGCCTACCTTTATCCTACGTCTGAGTCCTACCTCTCCTCGTCGTGTCAGTACACTTCGGCCAGCATGGACCCAGCAGGAAAGGTCGAGGCTGCGCTACAGGGCCTTGAGGTCCGGCTTGCCAACCAGGAAAAGGTTCAGCAAGCCGTGATTTCGCAGCTGGAGGAGCTGTCGAGCCAGGTCCACGAACTGGTGAGCCAAACGCGGCGTCGAGCTCCAACCCCCACCGGACAGCTACCCCTCCCCGAACTCTCCGTCCCGACCACATCATTCACCGGAGTAGGATTGAGACTGGCCTCCCCAGAACGATACTCCGGTGAACCTGGACAATGTCAGACTTTTCTCACGGAGTGTGACATCCATTTTGAACACTCACCACAGGCATTTTCCACAGCTCGGTCCCGGGTAGCCTTCATGGTGTCCCACCTGACTGGACGAGCCAAGACCTGGGCAACCGCGGAATGGGCCAGGGGCTCCTCGGTCTGCCAAAATGTACAGGATTTTCAAGCCGCCTTGCGCCAGGTCTTTGATCCCGACAACAATGACCGAGAGAAGGCACGAGCATTGACCAACAAGGCAAAGAACCCGTCAGCGATTACGCAATCCGCTTTCGCACCTTGGCCACAAACAGTGGCTGGAACTCCACAGCATTACAGGACCACTTTCTGAAAGGACTCTCACCCGCCATACAAGAACTCCTGATTCCCGTGGACCTTCCAACCGACTTGGATGCTCTGATCTCCCTAGCGATTCGTGCTGATCATCGCCGACGGGAGTTGACCAAGTCCAGCGGGCACCATAGAAGGGTGGAACCAACCCCCTTGTCATCGCCAATGGAAATCGAAATGCCACAGCTCATCTTGCCTCCCCGACCAGCGCCAAGGGAAGTGCGTAACGTCGAGGAGGAACCCATGCAGCTTGGTCGGGCCCAGTTAACCACCGAGTAGCCGCCAAGAAGGCCGCTGCTTCTACTGTGGTGAACTTGGTCATCTGGTGGGAACTTGCACCGTGAAAAGTGGTTCACCGGTGAGTTTCCCGTCACCCCGACCTGCTAAGACACAAAGAATCACGCAAGCCCAGATACACCACCATGCTATGACCATTGACATGCCAGCACTCATCGACTCCGGTTCCGACGAGAGCCTCATAGACTGGGGCCTCGTTAAGCAAGTACGAGCCACCACCGAACCCCTTCCCCGGATCATCCAGGCCAGAGCCCTGAATGGCAAGGAGCTCTTCAGCATCACCCACATCACCGAACCCCTGGAAGTACGAATTGGACAACATATCGAAAATCTCCGTTTCCACGTAATCCAAGCTTCGTCTCCCACTTTGGTTCTGGGACATCCTTGGCTACGTCAACACAACCCCCAAATCGACTGGAACTCCGGGAACGTACTGGAATGGGGAAAAGACTGTATGGAACACGTCTTGGACCAATCAGCGACCAGTGCATCCTCAGCCGCAGTCAACCTGGTGACCCTTGAGCCTCTCGCCCCTGAACCTTGCGTGTTGCAGCTTCTTCCCCCTGAGCCTCGCCGGACGCAGCTCGAAGACCCTAAGCCACGCCAAGTCTCTGCATCGCGTCACGCCAAGTCTCTGCATCACGTGACACCAAGTCACTGCATCACGCCGTCAAAGTCAAAGCCGTCCACGCCAAAGCCGTCCACGCCGAAGCCGTCCACGCCGAAGCCGTCCTCGCCTAAGCCGTCCACGCCGAAGCCGTCCTCGCCTAAGCCGTCCTCGCCTAAGCCGTCCACGCCAAAGTCTACCACACCACGCCAGATCGGCCAAGCCTGCCACGCCTCGCCAAGCCTGCCACGACTCGCCAAGCCTGCCACGCCAAGTCTGCCACGCCTCGCCAAGTCTGCCAAGCCTGCCACTCCAAGTCTGCCACGCCTGCCAAGCCTGCCACGCCTGCCACGCCAAGTCTGCCACGTTTGCCACGCCTCGCCAAGTCTGCCAAGTCTACCAAGTCAAACCGGTCCACGAGATTCCCGAGGTACCTTCCAAACCTGATCTTTCGTTAAAATAAAGTCTGTTATCTGGAACATCCTGAACGGCCCCGACGGGACTCTCGTCTTGCGTCGGGGACGCCCTCCTGAACTGCCTCTTGCCTGGGACGGATAGGTGGGCCGTGTTCAAACCTCCGTGCCCCCTTCCGCCCGCCCTTGTTTTGTTTGGACTTTTTATGTGGAAGGCCGTCATGAGCCGGCCATTGAGGGGGGGGGGGGGGTACTGTCACGCCGCCACCGGCGTGACGGCCCATGCTTTTATCTTTGTGTTCATGTTTCCTGTATTACTTTGAAAATCCTAACTCTCCTATCACCCCAGGTCACTTACCCTTCCTGCCGCTCCATAATCACCGGTCCCCGCCCATGATAATGAACACCTGCCACCAATCAAGACGGACAATAAAAGCCACCTGCATTCTCCCCTCCGTTGCCGAAGTGTCACAGTCAGTGCATGGAAGCGTCCCACAGTCCTCGAGTCCTTGTTCCTATTGCCTTGTTGTTTTGCCTTGTTTTTGTGCCTTATCCTCCACAGCGGAGCGCCCTTAGTTACCCCTTGTGCCTTGAGCCTTGTTTCCTCCCTAGCGGAGCGCCTTTTGTTGTCCCCTGTACCTTTTGCCTGTTTTTTCCTCCCCAGTGGAGCGTTTTTAGTTCTCCATTTTTTGATTCCCCTTTCTCCTCTCAAGTTGAGAGTAGACAGCTGTTGGCCGGAAATAAACCTATTGCCTTTGTGGCCTACCTTTATCCTGCGTCTGAGTCCTACCTCTCCTCGTCGTGTCATTCGGAAGAAGAACTTTTCGGCTTACACACACTCTCTGGGAACCAATTAAGTTCGTGAGCCGAGGTATCACTGTGTGTGTGTATATATATATATGTATATATATATATATATATATATATATTAGGGGTGTCACGATTCGCCAACTCCACGATTCGATTTAAATTTCGATTTTGGGGTCACGATTCGATTTTTTTTTCGATTTTTTTTTTTTTTTTTTTTTTTTCCGCTCCCCCACTTTATAACACAGAGGCATATGCTTCTGTAGGCTAAGGCTAGTCTATGATCATTGGTTCTATTCATTGTACAGTAAATCTTATTTCAAAAGATCGGCTACATATAGGTGATGCAATTTCCATATTATTTTTGTGTAAATTTATGTAATATATGATAATTGACATTAGGCAGGAATGATCAAATTCAAAGAATTTATTTACAATATAAAGTTAACCGTCTTGTTCTTACTGAAGTGTAAAATAAAAAATAAAAAAACAAAAACAAAAAGTCACAGTGGGTGCCTGCCATCTATTGACTGTTTTTGGTTACAACAGTGTGCTGTGCGTTCCTCTTAAAATAATGTGCAATGTGCAACAACAACAAAAAATATATTGTATCCAAAGTCATGGAACAAATACAGCCTGAACAAACTATATCCCAACATTTACAGTTGCTGGGCATACTGTAGCGTGGTTCAAGTACACTAATTAAATGTTTGAATCCAGCGTTTTCCAAGGCTGCAGGTCTGCTGCTATAAATAGACCTATGGATCTGGCGTTTCGCGCGAGCTGAAGTGTGTGGAAGTTTCACTGTAAATGAGGATGAAATAGTTGGTTGGACCGTTGTTTTCCCACTTCTAGTTGAATTTGATAAATCTAAATCTTTGTGATGCCTGCGTAAATGTCCCGTCATGTTTGTCGTGTTTCCCGTTGTTATAGGCTGGCGGCTCGGGCCCGCCGCCGGCTCCGCTCCCCTAGTATGTATGTGTGTGTTTGTGTCGGCTGGTGCCCGTATAATGGTACTTCAGTTTGAATGCGCCAGCGCGACACTCTGATTGGAGGACTGTGCCAGCGCGACACTCCGATTGGACGACTGTGCCAGCGCGACACTCCGATTGGACGACTGTGCCAGCGCGACGCTATTGTGTATCCGTGTATTATACCCCTATTGGTTATTGTTGTTTCTCCTCCGTTCTGTCAGTTCTGTCAAATGCGGTTATTATTTGTTCACCTTCCACTTTCACTCCCTTGTCAAACCCCTGCCTGAAATTTCAATTAAAACTACTCAGATGTTAAAGTCGACCCGTGTTTATCTACTCTATATTTTCTGTTATTGTGTTACTTCCCTTCCCCTTGACGAGCCGGGCGTAACACCGTGGCCGAGTACAGTACGCGCACATAGCATATCTTGCAACTGTGGTCTTTTTATCGACAACGTGAACGTTGTCGACATAACTCACCGGGAACGCAAAATGTTTCCAAACTGGTGACGAGAGAAGCGGGAGCGGCTTGAAGCACCATTGCTGTGTCTGTCCGCGCTTGCCATCATGACTGCAGGAGAAGTCAGCTAACAAGTGCCGTTAGCTAGTAGCTGAATGGCTGCGTCTCATTTGCTTTCCTGGGAGGTGGCGGTGGCGGCGGTGGCGGCGGGCGCGGGGGGGGGCATCGAATCGTGTGTCCTCTCTTCTATTTCGATGCTCGAAATCGTGACGTAATTTCGATCGATTTCGATAAAAAATCGAAATCGTGACACCCTTAATATATATATATATGTATATGTATGTATGGTCTCAGTTTGGCAAAGACAGAACATAATCGGGGAAGATTCTTTTTCTTTTACCACATTGTTTTAGGGTTTGCATGTTTCTTTGTTTCAAATAATTGTTTGGCTAAGATTCAACTTCAATTAAACAAATATTTTGGTTGCAGTTAAAACTCACCTGATGTGCCATGTGACATTGGCTTCATGGATATTTTTATGTGTCACAAGAATCAACACAGCTTATAAAGGGATTGCTCGACATCGTCCTCAGCAGCCTCACAGCCGAGTTCAACCTTTTCTGTTTTTTTGTTTTTTGTTTTTTTTAATGATATTTGTCAGTACCGTATAGATGTTAGTACTGTATTTTTCTGTCATTCTACAGATGAGCACTCTTCGCTTGCTGTTCCTCTTTTGTAGGATCAGTGGACTCTTGACTGGAGCCGTAAGTTAAAATCCTAAATAATAGATAAAACCCCGATTCCAATGAATTTGGGATCTAGAGTAAAATGTGAATGAAACCAGAATGCAATGACTTGGAAATCCTTTTCAACCTACTGTGTATTCTAGTGTTCTAGTCAAGCTCAAACCAAGCGAGACCAATACATTATAGGGACTAGAGTACAGAGACAAGACCAAGACGTTGAGACCACAACAAGACTAGACCAGCACCTTTTTTTTTCTCATTAATGTTTGCAACAAAAGCAATTTCTGCTATGCTGTTTCTGACATAGTACAATAAAACAGTGGGTGTGGCACTCCAGGCGAGACCAGAAAGGCAGGACAGCACCTGCCTTGTGCATTTCTTACCGATCACAATAGTACTGGCCTGGTCTCGACTGGTCTTGATGAAAAATGCCGAGTCCGCCCTATCCGAGACCGAGACAACACCAAGTAAAAAGGCCTTCGATTATGAGACAAGAACAAGCTCCAAGTGGTCTTGAGACCAAAACTGATCTTAAGAACTCCAACACTACAATTCTCAATTAGATATACTATAAAGAAGATATTGAATGTTTAAACTGTTAAACTTGGTTGTTTTTGGGGGGGAAATATTCCCTTAATTTTGAATTTGATGCCTGCAACATGATCCAAAAAGGCTGGGACAGGAGCATACCTTTTCCTTATTTCCTGTCCACATGTGGACACAACATCATAACTTCATTCGAATTAGGTTTTGTATAAATGAATTTACCATTGTGTTTGATCCATTGGTATTTTCATTTATGTCAGTTTTCTGTGGTTTAATTTTAACAATGTGCTTCTTTACAGTGGTCTCAGTTTCAATGGAAGGGTAGGTAGCTGTGTCTCAATAATACTTTATCAAATGAATAATGTCTGAGCTTCATTTGAATTTCATACCAAATTCAATTTAAATATCTTGGTTTCTTCTTAAAACAACAAATGAACTGCAGACACCACCTGTCCTAAAGGCTGGAGTCGGTTGGGAGATCACTGTTACATCTACCACAATCGTGAAAGGACATTTTCAGATGCAGAGGTAAGGAAGACTTTGCTGTTAAGCGGTGAGGGGGGAAATAGAACCAGTGTGCTGCAATCGGAACTCTTTCAGAGTCAAAATGTCTTGCCAACTGTCAAATGAATCAACTCAGTCATTTGTTTTGGCTCTTGCCTGCAAGACTTTTGGTGGGAATCTGGTCTCCATTCACAATGCCCTAGAAAACGCATTCGTTCTTGAACTGATTCAAGAGGGTGGTGATGACGACAGAGCTTGGATTGGACTCTATGATGCATTTTTGGTGAAGCATTAGACCGTACAAAAGTTCTGATTCAATCATATCACTTCTGTTGGATTCGTAGACAGAACAGGGGCACCGAGTGTAAAAACTGGTGTATCTTGATTTTCCTGCCGACACAAGCCTCAATGTACCGATTTGGGAACTTGGTGCATCTCTCTGTGACATGCTGGGCATGCCACGGGACCAAGTGTGTTCCATTAACATGCGTCTGGCCCACCTGGCAATGTAGTAGTTGAAAGTACACCAAACTTTACGCCTGCTAAGAATTGATGCAGGGAGTGTAACGTCTCCCCAAAGTATAACTTTATTCTTATAATATGATAGTTATATTTATGTAATGTAATAAGTTATATTCTTGTTTTTTTGTTTCATCATTATATTTATATTTTCATTATTTATTGGTGTGACTGATTCAAATATGACTCTGTCTTCCAGGATAGTGACTTCATACGGACTGATGGCACCGTTGTGGATTTCACCGTTTTCAACAGTGGAGGAGAGCCTGATGACACTGGCAACTGCGTACAAATTTCTGGAAGCGGTACGTAAAATCAGTGATTAAGTTGTGCTATCAATATAATCCTGTAATATTTGCTACTGAGTGGTGGAAGTACTACAGTATGTACATCGCCAAGAAATTTAGAATACAAATTGCAAAATTGTAAGTGGTCTCAACACAAGCAACTATATTCAAAATGTCAACTTACATTAAGTAGTGAAGAAACACAGTCACACATTTATGTTAGTCATCCGGTGTACGGAGTTGCTTTGCCCGCACACCAAGGAAGGGCAGACTTGGCCCTGCCCACCCACAAAAGGGGAGCCTGCCCAGCACCGATCCCATCAATAGGACAGCGCCAATGCCCAAGACAGTCTGCCAGTTTTACCGAGGAGCCCTGACCAGCCTCCAAGAGAAGGAAAAGGGGACGGTGGGACCGAATCATTGGCCCCCAAGCTAAGGGCCACTGCAGTCACGCAGCCATCCAACTCACCCAAACCACACAGCCCCCAAAAGTTGTACTAATTTTGAATACAGATATAATTCTCATAGTTGGATAGGCAGGGAAGGTCAGAAAAAGGCAATGAGGCCAAGAAAAACAAGATTTAACATTTTAACATGTATTTATTTCAGGTGGATTTTGGCAGGATGAAGTCTGTGATGAGAAGGCTCCATACGTTTGCATACAAGATGTGAACTTTTGCAATTGCCGTGGTGGCGACTGCCAACGGGGTATCATTGGTTGGTTTGGCGGCGACTTTAGGCGCGGCTTTGGCCGCCGCTAATTCCTTTAGCATTCTGTCTTCTGTCACAACGTATTTCCCGAATTAATGATGACTCAGTGTGACATTATCAGATTTTTGCGGTCTTTAGTTTTCTAGTCATTTAGTCTATGATGAACTATTTTCTTCCTCCATCATGCTCAGTTATTGATAACACACGTACTCATGAATAAATACATCGACCAAACATGTTTCTCTTAATTTTCTCAAACTTGTATAATGCACTGTATTGTTTACAGAATGTCTGTAACAAATCCAACACATTCAATGAACAAGATAATTGTTGCAAAATGGTAGAAAGTGGTCATAAAAAAAGTAGGACTGCCTAACATGTATTTACCCTGAGACTTCCCATTGCCCAAGATAATCTCCCAAGCATGATATCCATCCACCATTTTGTTTACCTCTTTAACATTTCCTCCTTAGTTTGAAATAATTAGTACACCACACGATAAGATTCAATGTTTACAAAGAATCAGCCCTTGAATTCGTCATAAATGGGAGTTTAAATGACCAAGGACGAAATGCAGCAACCGGCATCTTTGCCATTTTTGGACCACGGCGGCTCCCGTAGGTTGACAAGTGACAAGGAAGTTGCTCGTAGCCAAAAAAATGAGTCGCTGGGTGAGATGTGAAGTAACTTCCTTTCACGTTTGTCTTAGATTGACAGCTAAAGTTAGCCAATGACAATCGGGATGGGGGGTGGGGGCGGTCAGATGCGGTTCCTTTGACATACTTCCGCGGAAGCTAGCCAGAACATGCTCTTACCGCGGACATCATTTTTCTGTAACAAGTAGTGTTTTGTCGGTCACGACCGATTCGTTCTTTAGAACGAATCTTTTCAGTGAATGTGAGTGAACGGGTCACTTCTTGAAGTGATTCTTTCTTCTCTCAGTTCATTTGAGAGCAGCCACGCTCATGCCGTCAGTCTTTGCGAACGACCAATCAGAAGCTAGCGTCACACGTGGGCGGGATTTTACTACACATGCAGCCTCACTATTTGTGTTTAGGAACGAGTCACTGGGGAAGCTTCCCGTTCGCGAGACGTGAACGGATCAGTGAGTGAACGAGTCAGTGGGTTAACGTGTTACCACTTCCGGTTCAGGAACGAACGATTCAGTGAGTGAACGAGTCAGTGGGTTAACGTGTTACCACTTCCGGTTCAGGAACGAACGATTCAGTGAATGAATGTTGCGGCTGTTGCCATTTCCGGTTCGTGAACGAGTCATTGAGTGAACGTACTGCCATGCCAGTTCAGTGAGTGAGTGATTGTAGTCTCGCCAGTTGCAACGAGTGATTCACGATCAGTGTTGCCAGTAACGCGTTACTCGAAAAAGTTGCTTTCTAAAGTAACTAATAGTCTAACGCGTTACTTTATTCTACAAAGTAGTCTGATTAAAGTTACTGTCCAGAGAATCAATGCGTTACTCCACATTTTCATGAAGAATGCAAACTATCTCACTGTTGTAACAGTCACAAACAACTACTGCTAACTACGAAGATGAGGCAGAAGTCATTGATCACCACACTGAATTCAGCCATGGTCTGGTCATGAATGGTTTGCACATTCAAAACAAAAGTGATGATACTTTTACTACTAGTTTTATTAACCAACAGGCACACAACACAACAAAAAAAAGTGTGCATTATGGACCATAAAAGTGGTAAAAAAAATAATTTATTTCCATCCTCAACTGGTCCGTGAAGCATTATGGGATGAGGTCGTCTCCGCCCTCTCGCCAGGGGGAGTGACGTCAGACAAGCCACGTTTTCAGTAGGGGTGGAACAAAAAAACGATTCGACCGAACCATCGTTCGTCAAGGGGAGCTAAACGACCGTATCGGTTGCGAGTGAGGCTTTATGGTTTTCATAACAATAGCAAGAGTTCTGCGCCGTGCTCTACTTGTTTTGTTTACATTTCAGTAGCATCACCATTCAAGCTACTTCCGTGTTTCCGTGCTCGCGACACGGCGCGCGCGCGCGCAACGAGTGACAACATACAAATGGAGACAGTTAGCAGAAGCCGGTGCCGTACATCTCGGTATTTCCCATGGCTATCGAGTCCTCTCGGTGCACTTGTATGTCCCGGGCCGGCGTTGGTACTGCGCGCGAGCCAAAAAGAATAACTCCCGTGACGATCCAATGCATGGATTCAAACGACACAGGTATGTCCCACAGCCAACACACCAGCTAAGCTAAAAGCACACTGCAAGTATCTCATTTCTCAGTTTGTGGCTCCCTGTCAATGTCTACAACTAGCATGAGCAGCAGATAGGAGAACTGAGACGTTCCCGCGATTACGACAGCCCAAAAAACAAAATATAAACAGTAGTGATTCTGTGGTCATCATCGTGTCTCAGATTAAAAAAACAAAAAAAGATGTCATACATTAACCAAAAATGAAAGTGATGACAAAAGAAAAAACAATTGTTAAATACAAAAATTGTTGATTAAAAAGGGAAATGAACTTTTGGAAATATTTTTGCATATATTAAGTGGTTAAAATGTGTTTGATAGATTTATTGTTCCATAAGGTGGCTTCATATTTCTTTTGGCTGGACGGTAGGTTTATTTCATGTCTTAAATTTATGTTTCTGAAATACTTCACAATGTGCAAATATTCTGTTTAATTGTGTTGGTGTCTGTCTAAAGGTTAAATATTTATATTTAACATTAAATTATCAACCTTTTGTTTTCCTGATCCTTATTTTGAAGAGAAAAAACAAACAAACCAAAAAACAATTATAACTGTCAATAACTACTAATAAATATTTAAACTGATACATGTGTACACACTGGAATAGCGGAACAAACAAACAATAGAGGAATTTAGGGGATTTTCATTTTCAACCTGGATAGATTTTTATTTTTTGTTTTATAAAAAGTATTTACGTTACAAGAAGTCAAGAGAGACTGCCTATTTTGTTTTTCATAAAAAAAACCTTTATTTTCATGTTAAAAATGCACTTTCAATAAAGTATTTGGAACTCCGTTTCTACTGCATTATTTTTATGTTGATGGTGTTATCGGCAGCTGCTGAAAGTAACTAAAAAAGTAACTTTTAATCTAACTTAGTTACTTTTAAAATCAAGTAATCAGTAACGCAATTTAGTTACTTTTAAAACCAAGTAATCAGTAAAGTAACTAAGTTACTTTTTCAAGGTAACTGTGGCAACACTGTTCACGATTTGCCAAGGAAGAAATTACTCAAGGAAACGCCACTACTTCCGTGCTGGCGGGGACAAGCTTTCATTATCATGTGTTTCTCCAAGCTAACGGCTAATGTGGTGTCCGTCCACATACTGGGTTGGGGGCAAGCGCATAAAAACAAAATAGAGCGAGTGACAGTCTCTCTCTCACCAGCACATGACGGTGTGCCCCGCGCTGCAGCAGCGGGGAGATGACGTTGTTGGGGTTATCTTTAACGGATTTATTATCCTCTCTGTGTACTGTTGGTGACATCTACTGTAATCTTTTAAATGAACTGATTCTAGTGATTCAGTTCACCTAAAAGAACTGTAATTCCCATCACTAGTAGCAAGCTGGGTCTGCCGTTGCCTTTTTGTGGATTAAAAAAAATGTGATGCAAAGCGACATATTGCAATGGGAGCCGCCAACACGTCTCGTCCATGCTGACACAGTTGACATCTCTGGAATTCCTGTAAGTCCTCACATTATAACGTTCACACGATCACATGTTCAAGTGAGTGGGAAAAATTTATTTTAATCAAGTCAAGCCACACACACGCAACACATGCATGCGCAATTTGTAGAACATCACACACAGTGATGCTGTTATGTTTGGGGTGTGATTGTGGACCCAAATGCGAGGAAGCAGGGTGAGGAGGCAGAGAGGTCCAAACGGGATTTTAATTAACAAAAAGCTTGCGTTGCCACACCGACAGTACAGTGTGTTAAGTACCATTGTACCAATAAGTATGAAATGTGTGAGAGAAACTCTAAATGCAGATTTCATTAGCAAGAATGTGAATATAAATTTTGTTGAACGATTGGGTGAACAAATCTTTTGAACGGTTCTTTTAAATGAACTGATTCTAGTGATTCAGTTCACCTAAAAGAACTGTAATGCCCATCACTAATATAGATCAGTAGTGAATCACGTCTGAGGCTAGGAAAGTCGGCTTTGTTTTTAAAACAAGAGGGCTAGCTAGAGACTAAAAACACGCCCCCTAGTTACGAGGCATACTGTCTAATAATTGCTTATTTTCATACACTTCTATTACAATTTTGACTTTTGTGCTGCTTGGAAACGAAACTAGAGACCTCAAGGAAGCTATTTGTAGAGAAATCTCAAAATGGACAAAAAAACGTCTAACTGTCTAATGCTGATGTCAGACTACGCGTTTTTTTTGTCTTACACGACAGTTACGCTGTCACATTCCCGACAAATTCGCTCCGTGTCGTGGATGAGGCGTGTAGTCACACTGCACGTCTGAACGCGACAAGACACCAGCCGATCATCGTTGTCTTGCCATGAGAGACGCGTCGGCCACTGTTTGTCGGGGAGGTGGGACAAAAAAAAAAAAAAAAGGCAAAGACAGGGAGTATTTGCGTGAATGGCGCAAGTGTGATGTGAGCGCATTGCTTGCGCTCCCTGCTCCGCAATAGTGTTTAAAATATTATTTAGTAGCCAACACTGTATTTTAATTTATTTAGGCCTATATGCGGCGGGGTAATTATAGCAGATTTTGTTAATTAATTTGCGGGATGACATCTTGTTTTATTATTTTATCAAACACTGAAATATTATATTGTTTGAGTATTTTTTTTACTGCTTCATTTATTCATATTTGACTTGTTTTAGTACGGTGGATTGGATAGTACGCCACTCACTCCGAGGGGGGGAAAAAAAACATTCAAGTGAGAGCGGGTGACAGTTAGCGGCGAGGCCTGGCCCGACTATATGAAAATGTGATCGATCCTCACTAAATATGTGCCCATCCCTACTCATATGCCCAAATCTCTGAAATTATTAGAACAACAGTCACAATATATTTTGGTCCTCTATTCACGTCGCCGTTGCCTGACGGGTTGCACGGATGCGTGCACGCTCCATGCAGCTGCAGCGGGGCGCTTTTTTTTTTTTTTTCCCCCCCTCGAGATGCACCTGTCTGGCCCCATCCCATGAAATATCCAGGGGATAAATAAATAAATACTTAGACGAATAAATAAACAAATGTATACATAAATAAAAAGAGCTATAAAGTGCTGTTCAGTGTGTGATTGACGTTTCGCTCCCTCTCGCTATTGGTCAATGCTGTGGAACCAAACGGACGACGACGTAGGTATGTCACATTATGCGTCAAGACGAGCAAAAATTCTACTTTCGTCGTGATGGTCGTGAACCGTCCGGGACAACAGGCGACCAGTCGTTGAACGTTTCACACTACACGGGCGACGCTACGTCAAGACAACCCAAAATCGTTTACGACATGCCCCGTTTGTCCGCGACACATCGGTCGGGCTGAAATCGGGCTGTTTTCGTGTAGTCTGACATCGGCCATATCTCGAGATAGAGCCTGCCGACATGCGGACCATTTTGCTGGAGTGGGACACACACACACACACACAGACGCCCCCACACGCACGCACACCCCCACGCCCACAAACACATATACATACATTTTAAATTATATACTTATTTTTATTTTATAATATTTTTAAAAGGAGGCTCAAAGACCCATCTTTTTAGTTTAGCGTTTGGACTAATTTGAATGTATTTATTTTTTATGTTTATTACTTGTTAATTTTATTGGGACTTATTGATTTACCTTTATTTTATTTTATGCTGATTTTATATTTTTATGTCTTTTACCTATTAATTTTACTTCCCTCGTTTATTGATTCATTGTTATCTCATTCTGATTTTACTTATTTTTATGTATTTCTTACGTGCTAATTTTATTTTATACATTTATTCATTCATTTAGTTTTTATCTCCTTCTTCTTCTTCTTATTATTATTATTATTATTATTAGCTCCAGTGTTCCCCATTGGGGACTGTTCACACTGGGAACTGTGTTCGGCTCTGGCTGTTAGCGAATTCAAGGGTTGATTCTTTGGAAACATTGTATCTTATCGTGTGGTGTATTAATTATTTCAAATGTGGGAGCAAATGTTAAAGTGGTAAACAAAATGGTGGATGGATATAATGTTGGGAGATTATGTTGGGCAATGGGAAGTCTCAGGGTAAGTACCAGTTCATGTTAGGCAGTCCTACTTTTTTATGATGACTTTCTACCATTTTGCAATAATGATTTTGTTCATTGAATGTGTTGGATTTGTTACAGATATTCTGTAAACAAACGATACCATGCATTATACAAGTTTGGGCAAATTAAGACAAACATGTTTGGTAGATTTATTTATTCATGAGTTGTCAATAACTGAGCATGATGGAGGAAGAAAATAGTTCATCATTGACCAAACTAGAGAACTAAAGACCGCTAAAATTTGATATTGTCCCACTGAGTCATCATTAATTAGGGAAATACATTGTGACAGAATGCTAAAAGGAGAGATTAGCGGCGGCCAAACCCACCAAAGCCGCCGCCATGGCCACCACCAAAGCCGCCGCCATGTCCACCAATGATACCCCGTTGGCAGTCGCCACCACGGCAATTAGGCCGTGGGGTGAACCCCAAAAAAGTGCCTAGAAAATGAGTTTCGCTCCACTGTCTGGGCACTACTTGTTCAATGCATTTTTTGATAGATAATACCCTTCTGAACTTTGGGTTAAAAGTTCACCCAATGTTTTCCTGCCCTAATTTTGTCACAAGCCAGAAATGCATATATAGGTAAATAACAAAAAACGAAAATCTTGTGCTGCAGTTTTTGGTTGTAAAACGTCTTACATTAAATTTGGCAACAGAAAATCATTCCCAGATGTTATAAATACATGTACCTAACATCAGAAACAAGTATTGGTGGTTTGGTGCAATCATGTGAATTTAGATCATTAAATATATTAAATTTGTGCCAAAAAAACAAAAAACGCTTCAACTAGAAGTGAAACCAGCACACAGATGTTACATTTAGCTATGTTTATGTTTCATATATGAAAACAATTCACAACCTATTACGTAATGAAAGGTACACAAGAAGCAGCATACATCGGCCAAAAATACTACCATGCACCACAAACCTGGAACAAGGGAAAATGGACTAGATGGAAATAGATGCATTCAGAGCCCAGATTATTATAACATATAGAATATTTATTAAAGTATCAGATTTTGTCATCACAGCATGTCATTTATACCCCCCTACCCAAAAAATATTAATAAAAATAATAATAATAATAATAAAATAAAAATCAAATGTGCATTCACAATAAAACCTTTGGAACTTCATTGGAACAGCTCTCTTTTTTTTTGGCAGACCAATTTAACAAAGGTCTGTGTTGTGGAAAAATGGAATACAGACATTTTTATTTTTGCTTGAAAAGTGTTAAAATGGAGAGTTAACATCTTGATAATGAAACAAACAAAATGGCAGATTTTACATAGATTTTACAGCCCTGCACTGTAAAGTGTCCTCGTATGCCCTGTCATTTTCCAACCTGATGTTGTACCAGCCATGTGTTAGTGTCACTTTCTTGGCTTACGTCAGTAGACTCAGTAGTTGATGTATCTGATGAGTGAGGTACCCTGTCTAAAAGTTTGTCAGTTGTTGATAATGTCTCTACAAAAACCATTTCAGAGTTGTTGCTGGAAAGGGGTGTGAAAAACCAGCTGGGGGAAATCACGCCTCAATCTTCGTTTCAGTATATCCTGCCTGAAATAGAAAATTGAAGGGAAAGATGAGCACAAGATACACATATTCACATCACACTCGGGCTGCTCTATTATGGAAAAAAATAATCATCACAAATATTTTGGTAATAAATGAAATCAAGATTATTCAAAACAATTATATTTTGTTCAAATCAAGAAAATATTTAAACATTTGAAAATAAGACAATTACAATCATATAATATATAATTATGTAAGTTGCTTTTGGATCCAACAAAATTCATAATATATTATTATTGTTGTTGTTGTTGTTGTTATTATTATTATGTTAGCAAAAATTTGAAGTTGGGGTGCAGTGTGTGCAGTAAGCTAGTTTTGACACGGGTGTGTGGTAAAATAACTCGTGTGGGCGTGCTACAACTCAAAATTAGTATTATTAGTGCTGCAGCTATCGAATATTTTGGTATTCGGATATCCTACTGAAAATTCTAGTGAATAATCGTATATTTGGATAGAAATAAAAATACACCTATAGGCCTATATACTTTCTTGGTCAAAGAACAATTATAAATACAGAAGACAAAAAAAAAAACACATTTGCATGTAATAATTAACAACCAACTGTTTTTCATTTTTAGAGAATCAATTTTATTTATTTATTTTTCATCATCTCATTTGCCTGCAGCAACCCGCCTTTACACAAAAAAGAATTACATTATAAGTGTTATTGTCACATCCTCTCTTTACAGTATATGCATATCACAGATTTAAGTAAAGTAAAGTGTTTGTTGAGGTTGGTGAGAGAGAGTTTGGGGGAAAGGGAGGGTGTAGCTGTGACTCTATTATGACTGATGGGCACAGGTAACCCGAGTTTGGTAACCACTGTTGGATTCACTCGATAAATCATTCAGCAGCTCGCGTTTTTAATAAACTATAGCCTTAAAACTTAACCTAGCAACAAATTATTTTCAGCCCTATACTAAATATCGGTCACATTAATAACAGAAATGGGCACGCGTGTGTGTAGCACATACCTGCCGACAATGTTTCCGCTTTGGCGAGATGATCCCTCTTCCGTGTTCCTTCCGATCCCAGACGAGTATACTTTGAAATTTATTTTTACAAATGATGCAGATGGCTGCAAGGACGGGGCCAGCTGAAGCGATGGGCAAACCTGAACGGGAACGAAGTTTTTTCCCCACTTTCTTTTGAACTTTTTTCTCCTTTCGCTCTTCTTCGCTCGCCGACGTTGTGGTCGCCATTTTTGATATGCGGTTGCTATGGTGAGGAGAACGCAGCAGCTACCTGATTGGCTCATGTGACCTAAATCACACCGCTACCGACCTAATGGCACTACGCCCACACCAGAGATCACTGCGCCTCATCGCAAAATAGTGCCGGGGTTTCACCACCGAAAACACAAAATTGGCGGGTTTTCACAGGGTGAACTCCACGGATTCTTACTTACTACTGATAAATCTATTTTATGAAGTAAAGATTATTTAGTGCCCCTGGTAGTGGAGCGAAACTGAACGAAAACGTGTCTGACCTGACGGCCTAGCAGGCTCTCTGAAAAAAAGAAGAGCCAAAACCAATGACTGAGTTGATTCATTTGACAGTTGGCAAGACATCTTGACTCTGAAAGAGTTACGATAGCAGCACACTGGTTCTATTTCCTCCCTAAACCGCTTTACAGCACAGTCTTCCTTACACCTTTGCATCTGAAAATGTCCTTTCACGATTGTGGTAGATGTAACAGTGATCGCCCAACCGACTCCAGCCTTTAGGACAGGTGGTGTCTGCAGTATTTGTTGTTTTAAGAAGAAACCAAGACATTTCAATTTAATTTGGTATGAAATTCATATGAAGCTCAGACATTAGTCATTTGATAAAGTATTATTGAGACACAGCTACCTACCCTTCCATTGAAACTGAGACCACTGTAAAGAAGCACATTATTAAAATTAAACCACAGAAAACTGACAAATGAAAATACCAATGGATCAAACACAATGGTAAATTCATTTATACAAAACCTAATTTGAATGAAGTTATGATGTTGTGTCCACTTGTGAACAGGAAATTGGGAAAAGGTATGCTCCTGTCTCAGCCTTTTTGGATCATGTTGCAGGCATCAAATTCAAAATTGAGTGAATATTTCCCCCCAAAAAACAACCAAGTTTAACAGTTTGAACATTCAATATCTTCTTAATAGTATATTTAATTGAGAATTGTAGTGTTGTAGTTCTTAAGATCAGTTTTGGTCTCAAGACCACTTGGGTCTTGTTCTTGTCTCATAATCGAAAAGGCCTTTTTACTTGGTCTTGTCTCGGTCTCCGATAGGGCGGACTCTGCTTTTTTCATAAAGACCAGTCGAGACCAGGCCAGTACTATTGTGATCAATAAGAAATGCACAAGGCAGGTGCTGTCCTGCCTTTCTGGTCTCGCCTGGAGTGCCACACCCACTGTTTTATTGTACTATGTCAGAAACATCAAAGCAGAAATTGCTTTTGTTGCAAACATTAATTGGAAAAAAAAAAAAAAAAAAAAGATGCTGGTCTAATTTTAGTCTTGTTGTGGTCTCGACCTCTCAAAGTCTTATTCTTGTCTCGGTACTCTAGTCCCGATAATGTATTGGTCTCGCTTGGTTTGAGCTTGACTACAACACTAGAATACACGGTAGGTTGAAAAGGATTTCCAAGTCATTGCATTCTATTTTCATTCACATTTTACACTAGATTCCAAATTCATTGGAATCGGGGTTTTATCTATTATTTAGGATTGTGACTTACAGCTTCAGTCAAGAGTCCACTGATCCTACAAAGGAGGAACAGCAAGCGAAGAGCTCTCATCTGTAGAATAACAGAAAAATACAGTACTTACATCATACGGTACTGACAAATATTATTGAAAAAAAAAACTAAACTAAACAAAAAAACAGAAAGTGTTGAACTAGGATGTAAAGTTGTGTGAAGTTACCTTTGCAGCTGTGATGCGAACTGCTGAGGACGATGTCGAGCAATCCCTTTATAAGCTGTGTTGATTCTTGTGACACATAAAAATATCCATGAAGCCAATGTCACATGGCACATCAGGTGAGGTTTAACTGCAACCAAAATATTTGTTTAATCAAAGTTGAATCTTAGCCAAACAATTATCTGAAACAAAGAAACATGCAAACCCTAAAACAATGTGGTGAAAGAAAAAGAATCTTCCTTCATTATGTTCTGTCTTTGCCAAACAGGTTTGAGACCACTGGTAACACACCTCTGGAACTTATAAAGCAAACATATATCCATATTCTACGGTGCATGTCCTCTTTTACTTCATGAGTGAGCTGGAGCCTCTCCCAGTTGACTTTGAGCAAAAGGCGGGGTCACGTTGACATGACTCACTTCAAGTAAGGTCCCATTCAAATGGTCTACCGAGGCCAAATCAGAATTTGCGGAACTTAAAACTCTATTTACTAACCTGCTGGTTCTTAATCACCCTAATCTCAATCTCCCTTTTGTGGTCGAGGTTGATGTATTGGGTTCAGGAGTGTGTGTGGGAGGGGGGCGCGTCCTGTCTCAGTGCTCTCCGGCCAACCAGGCGCCACCTCTGTGCTTTCTTCTCCTGATGACTCAGTCCCGCAGAGGCCAACTATAATAAACCAAAACAACAAAGTCCAAAAGGGTAAAACGAGACAAAGCGTGGAACAGCACCAGCAGCATGACAGGAGGACAATGACAATGAATCGACGCAGACAGAGGGGAGAAAAGAAACTAAATACATACACACACTAACTGAAACAACAAGACACAGCTGGGCAAGGCACAAGTGGCAGAGGGCGCTGATTAGTTGACACATGAGGAAGGGCAGGCCAAAACACAGGTGGACATAATGCTTGACAAGACTAGGGAGGCACACAATGACAACAAAACAAAACACAGACCATGGATGAACTGAAAGAAACATGAGGATAAAGACAAAATCCAAACTAAACCTGAACCACGACAAAAGTAAAAGAAAAAACTTACCAAAACCCAACCCAAACCATGACAGACTGAGGCTGTGCAGGGCATCCAGATACCAGCTGGATGGCTGGATGGAAGACTTGTTGTGCCCTTGAATCTCCACCTGGAGGTGCTACTGACGTATATAATTTTAGTTATCTATGTAGATTCATGCCCCATCCCTGAAAAAAGCCACCTGGTTTGGCCCAAACCTGCTCTGACACATTTTCCTTTCTTCTGACCCAGCAGACATATGTAGGGGTTTTCCGATCACGTGTGCTCTGGCTGGCCTTGAAGGCATTCTGTGACATAGGGGTTTTCCGAACACGTGAGCTACACGTGCTACATGTGAGTGAGTGAGCCAAACACCAGGTGCGGGCCATAAAAATGTATTGTCCGCAAGATTTATGAGCAGGAAGGTACACATGAGCTTGCGTAACCATGAAGTTCATGCAGAGGTCAGCTTTAAATTAGGCCAAAGGTTGCGAGCCTAAGTTTACGTGGAGTAACAGTGCCCCCAATGGTCACAAAATAGTACTGCACCAAGTTAAACTCCTATCTTGCAGTGCACTCTAGTGGCCAAAGACATTCATATGAATAATTAGGCTAATTTGTAGGAGTGGACAAATTTTGTAGTGACCCAATGCCGTTAGCTACCTTAAGATGTTACGCCCAAGGAAAAAGTTTGGGGGTGGACTCTAGTCAGGCTATATAAACCAGTGCATCCCGTTGTCCGACGGATTTCTGATCCCTTCTGGCCAGAATATATGTCTTGTTTGTATGTCTGTGTCAAATAAATCTCTTTGTCTACAGCTTGAATCTCGGCCCGGCACTCTGTTACTTTTTTCTTCTAGCTTCTGAGTTGTTGAACTTCTCCTTTAAAGCGAATACATGCGAAGACTCTCCTTCCAACACCCGGGATGCATAATATACGATCACTCTTGGAGAGGACAGTCGGAGCGCCCCCCCCCCCTCCCCGACATATCTCCCCTGAGCGTCGGCCCGGCGGGAGGGCAAAGGCGGCCTCCGCCGGGACGTAAATCTCGGTCCGGCCGTCTGCCTCTCGTCCGGGCCGACGAAACAACATTTCTACAATAGGGACACAAGTCCAAGGTCAACCGGACGCAAACCATCCTCGCCCAACGATTCTGGTGGCCGGAACTGAAAAAGGACATCATGGAGTATGCCAGAGCTTGTGCAGCCTGCGTCTGCGGCAAATCCCAGCTGCTGCCAGTGCCTTGGTCATTTAAACTCCCATTTATGACGATTTCAAGGGCTGATTCTTTGTAAACATTTGATCTTATCGTGTGGTGCACTAATTATTTCAAACTAAGGAGGAAATGTTAAAGAGGTAAAAAAAATGGTGGATGGATATCATGCTTGGGAGATTATGTTGGGCAATGTGAAGTCTAGGGTAAATACATGTGAGGTAGTCCTACTTTTTTATGACCACTTTCTACCATTTTGCAACAATTATCTTGTTCATTGAATGTGTTGGATTTGTTACAGACATTCTGTAAACAAACAATCCAGTGCATTATACAAGTTTGAGAAAATTAAGAGAAACATGTTTGGTCGATGTATTTATTCATGAGTACGTGTGTTGTCAATAACTGAGCATGATGGAGGAAGAAAATAGTTCATCATAGACTAAATGACTAGAAAACTAAAGACCGCTAAAATCTGATAATGTCACACTGAGTCATCATTAATTAGGGAAATACATTGTGACAGAAGACAGAATGCTAAAAGGACAGATTAGCGGCGGCCAAAGCCGCCAAACCCGCTAATGACCACCGCCATGGCCACCACCAATGTCGCCGCTATGGCCACCACCAAAGTCGCAGCCATGTCCACCACCAAAGTCGCAGCCATGTCCACCAAAAAAGCCGCCGCCATGGCCACCACCAATGTCGCCGCCATGGCCACCACCAAAGCCGCCGCCATGGCCACCACCAAAGCCGCCGCCATGACCACCAATGATACCCCGTTGGCAGTCGCCACCACGGCAATTGCAAAAGTTCACATCTTGGAAGCAAACGTATGGGGCCTTCTCATCACAGACTTCATCCTGCCAAAATCCACCTGAAATAAATACATGTTAAAATGTTGTTTTTCTTGGCCTCCCTGCCTTTTTCTGGCCTACCCTGCCTATCCAACTATGAGAATTACAAATATATATGTATTCAAAATTAGTACAACTTTTGGAGGCTGTGTGGTTTGGGTGAGTTGGATGGCTGCGTGACTGCAGTGGCCCTTAGCTTGGGGGCCAATGATTCGGTCCCACCGTCCCCTTTTCCTTCTCTTGGGGGCTGGTCAGGGCTCCTCGGTAAAACTGGCAGACCGTCCTTGGGTATTGGCGCTGTCCTCTTGATGGTATCGGTGCTGGGCAGGCTCCCCTTTTGTGGGTGGGCAAGGCCAAGTCTGCCCTTGCTCGGTGAAAGCAAGTCCCGTACACCGGATGACTAACATAAATGTGTGACTGTGTTTATTCACTCGTTAGTGTAAGTTGACACTGTAGTATATAGTTGCTTGTGTTGAGACCACTTACAAGTTACAATGATGCAATTTGTATTCGAAATTTCTTGGCGGTGGTTACATACTGTAGTACTTCCACCACTCAGTAGCAAATATTACAGGATTATATTGATAGCACAACTTAATCACTGATTTTACGCACCGCTTCCAGAAATCTGTACGCAGTTGCCAGTGTCATCAGGCTCTCCTCCACTATTGAAAACGGTGAAATCCACAACGGTGCCATCAGTCCATACAAAGTCACTATCCTGGAAGACAAAGTCATATTTGAATCAGTCACACCAATAAACAATGACAATATAAATATAATGATGAAACAAAAAACCAAGAATATAACTTATTACATTACATAAATATAACTATCATATTATGAGAATAAAGTTATACTTTGAGTCCAATCCAAGCTCTGTCGTCATCACCACCCTCTCGAATCAGTTCAAGAACGAATGCGTTTTCTCGGGCATTGTGAATGGAGACCAGATTCCCACCAAAAGTCTTGCAGGCTCTCTGATAAAAAGAAGAGCCAAAACAAATGACTGAGTTGATTCATTTGACAGTTGGCAAGACATTTTGACTCTGAAAGAGTTATGATAGCAGCACACTGGTTCTATTTCCTCCCTCACCGACCACCAAAAGCCGTGCTGAACAGCAAAGTCTTCCTTACCTCTGCATCTGAAAATGTCCTTTCACGATTGTGGTAGATGTAACAGTGATCGCCCAACCGACTCCAGCCTTTAGGACAGGTGGTGTCTGCAGTTTATTTGTAGTTTTAAGAACAAACCAAGACATTTCAATTTAATTTGGTATGAAATTCATATGAAGCTAACACATATTAATTTGATAAAGTATTATTGAGACACAGCTACCTACCCTTCCATTGAAACTGAGACCACTGTGAAGAAGCACATTGTTAAAATCAAACCACTGACAACTGACATAAATGAAAATCCCAATGGTTCAAACACAATGGTAAATTCATTTATACAAAACCCAATTCGAATGAAGTTGTGATGTGTCCACATGTGAACAGGAATTTGGAAAAAGGTATGTGAGTGTCACAATTGGCTATAAAGGGCTGCTCATAAGCAAGGATGGGGCGGCTTTCACAGTTTTTGAATGAATGCCAGAGCAAAAAGTTCAACTGAAGTTGTCCATTGTACAACAATGGGAAAGAATTCCACCTACAAATCTTCAACAACCAATATCCTCTGTTCCCAACTTCTTATTAAGTGCTGGTAAAACAAAAAGTTATGTAAGACATTGGTAAACATGCTCCTGTCCCAGCCTTTTTGGATCATGTTGCAGGCATCAAATTCAAAATTGAGTGAATATTTCTCCCCAAAAAAAACAACCAAGTTTAACAGTTTGAACATTCAATATCTTCTTTATAGTATATTTAATTGAGAATTGTAGTGTTGTAGTTCTTAAGATCAATTTTGGTCTCAAGACCACTTGGATCTTGTTCTTGTCTCATAATCGAAGGCCTTTTTACTTGGTCTTGTCTCGGTCTCGGATAGGGCGGACTCTGCTTTTTTCATAAAGACCAGTCGAGACCAGGCCAGTACTATTGTGATCGGTAAGAAATGCACAAGGCAGGTGCTGTCCTGCCTTCCTGGTCTCGCCTGGAGTGCCACACCCACTGTTTTATTGTACTATGTCAGAAAGAGCATCGCAGAAATTGCTTTTGTTGCAAACATGAATGGATTTGCGCGAAGAACATGGTTGTTATAGTAACAGTTGAGAGAAAGATGACATTATCAGAAATCAAGGTTGGACCGAGTAAGGGTTTATAGCACCATTAAGCTGGACAGAGCAGCGAGGACGACAACGGCGTCATTCATTCATAAAGTACAAATTATTGCTGTGATGATTTATTAAAAATATATTTTCAGAGGTTGATGTATGCAAACAGTATGCATCTGGCACATAAAAATTATCGTCGATCTCTGCGTGATCAGCCAGAGAGGGACGTGCACCATGTCATGCACTGCTGTCATGATCCCGGGATCGAGGGTGCGGCAGGTTTATACATGCGTTCCATAAACGTTATTTGCGTCATGCAAACGCGGTGTTGCTATTTGCGCTGGCGTTAGTGAATCACACGCTGTATATGAATTAGTCTCATTTGCATTGGGGTGGGCATATTTTGCGTCAAATCTATGCAAATTACTTAATTTACATACGCACAAATAACACCGGCACACCGGGGCGCAATCTGGTTGGCAGAGCACTTAGCGGCGGATTTCCCCATCTGCGCATGTTTAGTGAATTAGGCCCTCCCAATTGCTTCATTTTTACCGGTTAGCGCCAAGCAAAGGCTACGCAAACCTTTAGTGCAGCGGTGTCAAACATAAGGCCCGCGGGCCGGATCAGGCCCGCAAAGGGGTTTAATCCGGCCCGCGAGATAATTTTGTAAAGTTAAAAATCAGTCGGCCACAATCAGTGTTTTAAGTGGAAAAAAATAAGTGCCGGTACTCTCCTAATTTATACATACATATATATATATATATATATATATATATATATATATATATATATATATATATATACATATACATATATATATATATATATATATATATATATAGAATGCGAGCGTTGCGGGCATGAGCAGAAAAATGTAGGGTTATTTTTATTGTAAATTTTAATATTAAATATTTTTTAATACCACTGTGTAGGTATAAAATTAAAAGGAAAATATTCAGGACTGACATTAATTAAGATAGCCAGCACCGTGGTGAGTGAAATGACACAATCACATGCCCACAAATTTGCCAATAAGTTGGAATTTACAGTACAATATTATATTGTCCTTGGTTTTCATCAGGCAGCCCACTTGGTAATATATTTTCCTCCATTGTTTGACACTTTTGCTTTTGTGAATCTACCCCTTTGTGTTGTCTTGGTACTCTAGTCTCGATAATGTATTGGTCTCACTTGGTTTGGTCTTGACTAGAACACTAAAATACACAGTAGGTTGAAAAGGATTTCCAAGTCGTTGCATTCTGTTTTCATTCCCATTTTACACTAGATCCCAAATTCATTGGAATCGGGGTTTTATCTATTACTGTATTTAGGATTTTGACTTACGGCTCCAGTCAAGAGTCCACTGATCCTACAAAGGAGGAACAGCAAGCGAAGAGCTCTCATCTGTAGAATAACAGAAAAATACAGTGCTTACATCATACAGTACTGACAAATATCATTAAAAAAAAACAAAAAAAAACTAGGATGTAAAGTTGTGTGATGTTACCTTTGCAGCTGTGAGGCGAACTGCTGAGGACGATGTCGAGCAATCCCTTTAAAAGCTGTGTTGATTCTTGTGACACATAAAAATATCCATGAAGCCAATGTCACATGGCACATCAGGTGAGTTTTAACTGCAACCAAAATATTTGTTTAATCAAAGTTGAATCTTAGCTAAACAGTTATCTGAAACAAAGAAACATGCAAACCCTAAAACAATGTGGTGAAAGAAAAAGAACCTTCATTATGTTCTGTCTTTGCTATATATATATATATATATATATATATATATATATATATATATATATATATATATATATATATATATATATATATATATATGTATAAAAGAGGATGTAACCCACATAAGTTACACTTAACTTATAGTCTGTTGGTTACCTGCAGTAGCAGGTTTTGTCCAGTAGAGAGCAGAGGTAACTAATGTTTAATCTGTCTGAGAAGGAGAGAAAGAGGAAGGGACGCAACTATTGCAGTAAGGAATGGAGTGCGCAAGTGAGAGAGTTGCGAAGTGAGAAGCTACGTTATAGCGAGAGAGAGAAAAAAAAACAACAACAACTGAAAGTCGAGTTAAAGGTTTTCACAGCAAGTTAAACGCAAGGCTCACCAAGACCTGGTTGCCTGAAGTTTTGTAGAAGACTATACATTGAATTTGCATTCTCCGGTGAGTTCATTATTTGCCGTGTTATGCTGTGCTAATGTTGCTAAGCTAAGCTATTGTCTTGTAGGAGTAGTTTTTGTCGCCATCATTGTAATCTTCCTTGATATGTTAATTGCTGTATGGATTAAAACGCGGTGAATTTATGATGATGTTTGAAAAAAAAACCAATCGGAGGATTTATGAACATTTGCACTGACCAAGTTAAGTGTATCCTGAGAACAGAAGACTGCTTTACATATTACTGTGTGGTTTTATGTATTAGTATTTCACGTTGTAATTGAACTGTTAGATTCCCAAATAGGTTGAGGTTAAATTTACAAATTTAAGAAAAAGCCTATTCATTTGATAGAGAGTGATAATTCACCCTGCTTATGCAGGTTGTTTTTTTTATACCTGTTCTTGGAAGCGGATGAAACCATTGGATGGACTGCTATCCGTCAAGGGATGTGTGATTTTCGGAGTTGAAAATTGGATCTACGATAGACCTACGTTGGAGTGACAGTGGAACATCTCTTCAACCTTGAGGACATCGTTTTTCAAGTCTTCTCATCGGACAGATAAGAGATTGAAATACCTTTTGCTCCAAAAAGAGAAAAAAAAACACTCTACCCGGGTAGATGAACAATATTTTGTTTATTTTCTCAGAGCTCTGAATTTTCTTTTCTTTTTGAGGTTATAGTTTCAACCAAAGGCTGAAACAGAACAAAAGACGGTTTAAAGGGCGGGGAATTAAAGGAAGTTGCGATCAGTTGTATATTGAATAAATGTTGGCAGTTGTTATTAAGGAAAAAAAGTGAATTGTTGGATTCATTTAACCTAAATCCTCCTTCAAGAAGTTCCTAGAAGAGCACCTCAGCAGATAGTCATCGTTACATTTTTGGCGAGCCAGCCAGGAGGAGGATTAGGTCGGGAAAAATACTGAGCTAAAGTTAATTACTGCCGGTTACAATTGAAAATTCATACTGTTGTCTTAAATATAACAAAAAACAATGGCTGATGACCAAGAGTATTTCACCAATATGAAGAAGTCTGTGTTTGTTGAGGGAATTTCAGCTACTGATACTGATGAACAAATAGCTGAGGTTTGCCAGCGTTTTGGGTCCATAAATAAGGTCCTTAGGGTGAGACAGGCAGGACAAGGCATTGGTGTTAAGGCTCTAGTAGAATTTGAATCTGAAGAATCCATGACAGCACTAGCTCCAACTCTCCCTCAGTTCTTCCCTAGTGCTAGGAATCCTAACATTATGTGGCGAATTGATACAGCTTATAAAACAGCTTCATCACCTCAGAATATCCCCATCACACGTTCAGCAGAACTTCTAAACTTAAATGATGGATCAAGCTCAGATGGTGAGTCAGGTTCTGACGATAGCAGCACCCCCTTAATATGCAGGCAATACCCTAAGATTGACTTTACTCAATATGCTTCACCTAATCTCATTTTAAAAAATGAAGACTTGGCAACAGCACAACCACCACGCCATCCTGTCAAGAAGGTACCTTCAGATAATGACACATTCAATCCCCCTGAGGTCCAGAAAATTATTGTAGAGCATGTCATTAAAAATGATGGAACAACTGTGCAGAGCCAGGTTTCCAAATGGCTTCGCCCTTTTTCAGGAAAAGTGCCCAAACCCACAAATGAAGTTGACTTTGAGACATGGTCTCTGCATGTAGAACTTATGATCCAAGATAACCCACCCATTGACATACAGAGGCGAAAAATATTAGAAAGCCTCCTTCAGCCAGCTTCTGATCTAGTGAGACAGCTCGGCTTAAATGCAGCCCCACGTTGGGAGCCAAAAATGTAACGATGACTATCTGCTGAGGTGCTCTTCTAGGAACTTCTTGAAGGAGGATTTAGGTTAAATGAATCCAACAATTCACTTTTTTTCCTTAATAACAACTGCCAACATTTATTCAATATACAACTGATCGCAACTTCCTTTAATTCCCCGCCCTTTAAACCGTCTTTTGTTCTGTTTCAGCCTTTGGTTGAAACTATAACCTCAAAAAGAAAAGAAAATTCAGAGCTCTGAGAAAATAAACAAAATATTGTTCATCTACCCGGGTAGAGTGTTTTTTTTTCTCTTTTTGGAGCAAAAGGTATTTCAATCTCTTATCTGTCCGATGAGAAGACTTGAAAAACGATGTCCTCAAGGTTGAAGAGATGTTCCACTGTCACTCCAACGTAGGTCTATCGTAGATCCAATTTTCAACTCCGAAAATCACACATCCCTTGACGGATAGCAGTCCATCCAATGGTTTCATCCGCTTCCAAGAACAGGTATAAAAAAAACAACCTGCATAAGCAGGGTGAATTATCACTCTCTATCAAATGAATAGGCTTTTTCTTAAATTTGTAAATTTAACCTCAACCTATTTGGGAATCTAACAGTTCAATTACAACGTGAAATACTAATACATAAAACCACACAGTAATATGTAAAGCAGTCTTCTGTTCTCAGGATACACTTAACTTGGTCAGTGCAAATGTTCATAAATCCTCCGATTGGTTTTTTTTCAAACATCATCATAAATTCACCGCGTTTTAATCCATACAGCAATTAACATATCAAGGAAGATTACAATGATGGCGACAAAAACTACTCCTACAAGACAATAGCTTAGCTTAGCAACATTAGCACAGCATAACACGGCAAATAATGAACTCACCGGAGAATGCAAATTCAATGTATAGTCTTCTACAAAACTTCAGGCAACCAGGTCTTGGTGAGCCTTGCGTTTAACTTGCTGTGAAAACCTTTAACTCGACTTTCAGTTGTTGTTGTTTTTTTTTCTCTCTCTCGCTATAACGTAGCTTCTCACTTCGCAACTCTCTCACTTGCGCACTCCATTCCTTACTGCAATAGTTGCGTCACTTCCTCTTTCTCTCCTTCTCAGACAGATTAAACATTAGTTACCTCTGCTCTCTACTGGACAAAACCTGCTACTGCAGGTAACCAACAGACTATAAGTTAAGTGTAACTTATGTGGGTTACATCCTCCCCCCCTAAATCAGCATACATCCTTGTATGTAACTTTTAGACTCAGTGTGCTTAAGTCACTAATGGGTCACCTAGGATTGAATAATTTAGCCTTTTAGGAGCATTTTTTTCTCTGGAAGACCTTCTTAACCCTATTTCCTCTTTTGGGCCAGAACCTATTCTATCCGACTCAACCTGCGCTTCTACATTTTCCTCTTCGTTCATCACCTCAATCACACTTCTTGCTTCACTTTGGGGACTACAGTACTCATTTGAGTGACTGACTAGAATTTTTGGGATACTTCTGTCAAATCCTTGACTTTCTTGGGCAGGCAAATTCTGAACTTGGTTTTTCTCAGTGTTTCCCTGAATTTGAACCTCCTTAGGTTGAAAGACTGAAGCATCAGGGTTTAATGTGCTTTCAAGGTTGACTTCATTTCTCACTCTTGTAGGGTTTGATTTGTCCTGATTCTGTCTGTCAGTTGATCCTTCAGGTGGGGAATCTTCAGTTATCTCCTCTTGAAAAATAGTCGAATTCTGTTCATGGTCATCTTGCATGACTTGTGGGTCATCCCACTTCTGGGTATATTCAGAGTAGTACTCATGGTCCTCAGCTTCAACCAATGGTCCATCCTCAATCTCAGGAGTGTCAGAAGATTGTGTGACATCCTTTCGTGGTTTAGACTTTAGATAGGGTGCTTCCTCGATGGTAGATGGCAGAAACCCACATGGCAGAAGTAAGTCCCTGTGTAACACTTTTTCAGGCCCTTGTGAGTGTTCTGGTACTACGACGTACACAGGGGAATCATCAATTTGCTTGACAACTGTGTAGATGATTTCACTCCAGCGATCTGCGATTTTGTGCTTTCCTCTTATGCCGACATTTCTTACAAGAACTCTGTCCCCTGCAACAAGAGTGGACTCTCTCACTTTGTTATCAAACCGTTGTTTGTTTTGTAGTGCTTGTTTCAAACTGTGCTCGGTAGCTAACCGATAACTTTCACTGAGACCTTCCCTGAGCTTCTTCACATATTCAGAATGGGACAAATTTCTGGATCCTTCTGGGCTCAGACCAAATGCAATGTCAATGGGTAGCTTTGGCTGTCTGCCGAACATCAGCTGATAGGGTGAAAACCCAGTGGTGTCATTTTTTGTACAATTGTATGCGTGAACCAGGGGCTGGACAAATTCCCTCCATTTGATTTTATCTCCCTCTTCCAATGTTCCCAGCATCTCAAGAAGTGTGCGGTTAAAGCGCTCCACGGGATTGCCACGTGGATGGTAAGGGGTAGTCCTTGTCTTTTTTATCCCAAGTGTTGAGCACAAATCCTTGATTATAGCGGACTCAAAATCACGACCTTGGTCACTGTGTAACCGCTCTGGAAATCCATAATGAACAAAAAAGTTATTCCATAGGGTTTTTGCCACCGTTTTTGCCTTTTGGTCTGTAGTTGGAACTGCTACGGCATATTTAGTGAAGTGATCAGTTATGACCAAGATGTTCTTGGTGCCTTTTCCGTCCGGTTCCAGTGAAAGGTAGTCCATACAGACTAATTCCAATGGGCGAGTGGTTTTAATATTCACCAACAGAGCACTTTTTCCAACATGTGCTTTTCTCCTGATGCACCTCTCACATGTTCGGATTTTTTCATTCACATCCATGGACATATGAGGCCAATAGAACCGAGCACGGATCAAGTCCAAAGTCCGGTCAACACCCATGTGTCCAACAGCATCATGGAGGCTCTCAAGCACTTGCTTTCTGTAGCTCTCTGGAAGGACAAGCTGATAAAAGATTTCACCTTGGTAGATGCGTTTGCGATAGAGAACATTGTCAGTCAAGACCAACTGATCCAATACTCTCAACATCAACTGCACTTCACAGGTTTCTTTTTTTCTTACTCTGTAAGGGAGGCGCTTTCGCGCTTTCACAATGTCAATTACTCTTCTGATGGCTAGATTTTGTCTTTGCTCATTTGCCCAATCTTCAAGAGACATTCGAGGTAATGCGCAGGAACCAAGCATACTAGTTTTCAAATATTCTGCAGGTATGGCTGAAGCGTCGATGGCTAGACACTCAACTATCGTGGGTGGCTGAATGTCCGGTTCAGTGACTGAGGCTGAAATATGCTGATGTTTCTGACACACTGCCTCAGTCACTGAACCGGACATTCAGCCACCCACGATAGTTGAGTGTCTAGCCATCGACGCTTCAGCCATACCTGCAGAATATTTGAAAACTAGTATGCTTGGTTCCTGCGCATTACCTCGAATGTCTCTTGAAGATTGGGCAAATGAGCAAAGACAAAATCTAGCCATCAGAAGAGTAATTGACATTGTGAAAGCGCGAAAGCGCCTCCCTTACAGAGTAAGAAAAAAAGAAACCTGTGAAGTGCAGTTGATGTTGAGAGTATTGGATCAGTTGGTCTTGACTGACAATGTTCTCTATCGCAAACGCATCTACCAAGGTGAAATCTTTTATCAGCTTGTCCTTCCAGAGAGCTACAGAAAGCAAGTGCTTGAGAGCCTCCATGATGCTGTTGGACACATGGGTGTTGACCGGACTTTGGACTTGATCCGTGCTCGGTTCTATTGGCCTCATATGTCCATGGATGTGAATGAAAAAATCCGAACATGTGAGAGGTGCATCAGGAGAAAAGCACATGTTGGAAAAAGTGCTCTGTTGGTGAATATTAAAACCACTCGCCCATTGGAATTAGTCTGTATGGACTACCTTTCACTGGAACCGGACGGAAAAGGCACCAAGAACATCTTGGTCATAACTGATCACTTCACTAAATATGCCGTAGCAGTTCCAACTACAGACCAAAAGGCAAAAACGGTGGCAAAAACCCTATGGAATAACTTTTTTGTTCATTATGGATTTCCAGAGCGGTTACACAGTGACCAAGGTCGTGATTTTGAGTCCGCTATAATCAAGGATTTGTGCTCAACACTTGGGATAAAAAAGACAAGGACTACCCCTTACCATCCACGTGGCAATCCCGTGGAGCGCTTTAACCGCACACTTCTTGAGATGCTGGGAACATTGGAAGAGGGAGATAAAATCAAATGGAGGGAATTTGTCCAGCCCCTGGTTCACGCATACAATTGTACAAAAAATGACACCACTGGGTTTTCACCCTATCAGCTGATGTTCGGCAGACAGCCAAAGCTACCCATTGACATTGCATTTGGTCTGAGCCCAGAAGGATCCAGAAATTTGTCCCATTCTGAATATGTGAAGAAGCTCAGGGAAGGTCTCAGTGAAAGTTATCGGTTAGCTACCGAGCACAGTTTGAAACAAGCACTACAAAACAAACAACGGTTTGATAACAAAGTGAGAGAGTCCACTCTTGTTGCAGGGGACAGAGTTCTTGTAAGAAATGTCGGCATAAGAGGAAAGCACAAAATCGCAGATCGCTGGAGTGAAATCATCTACACAGTTGTCAAGCAAATTGATGATTCCCCTGTGTACGTCGTAGTACCAGAACACTCACAAGGGCCTGAAAAAGTGTTACACAGGGACTTACTTCTGCCATGTGGGTTTCTGCCATCTACCATCGAGGAAGCACCCTATCTAAAGTCTAAACCACGAAAGGATGTCACACAATCTTCTGACACTCCTGAGATTGAGGATGGACCATTGGTTGAAGCTGAGGACCATGAGTACTACTCTGAATATACCCAGAAGTGGGATGACCCACAAGTCATGCAAGATGACCATGAACAGAATTCGACTATTTTTCAAGAGGAGATAACTGAAGATTCCCCACCTGAAGGATCAACTGACAGACAGAATCAGGACAAATCAAACCCTACAAGAGTGAGAAATGAAGTCAACCTTGAAAGCACATTAAACCCTGATGCTTCAGTCTTTCAACCTAAGGAGGTTCAAATTCAGGGAAACACTGAGAAAAACCAAGTTCAGAATTTGCCTGCCCAAGAAAGTCAAGGATTTGACAGAAGTATCCCAAAAATTCTAGTCAGTCACTCAAATGAGTACTGTAGTCCCCAAAGTGAAGCAAGAAGTGTGATTGAGGTGATGAACGAAGAGGAAAATGTAGAAGCGCAGGTTGAGTCGGATAGAATAGGTTCTGGCCCAAAAGAGGAAATAGGGTTAAGAAGGTCTTCCAGAGAAAAAAATGCTCCTAAAAGGCTAAATTATTCAATCCTAGGTGACCCATTAGTGACTTAAGCACACTGAGTCTAAAAGTTACATACAAGGATGTATGCTGATTTAGGGGGGGAGGATGTAACCCACATAAGTTACACTTAACTTATAGTCTGTTGGTTACCTGCAGTAGCAGGTTTTGTCCAGTAGAGAGCAGAGGTAACTAATGTTTAATCTGTCTGAGAAGGAGAGAAAGAGGAAGTGACGCAACTATTGCAGTAAGGAATGGAGTGCGCAAGTGAGAGAGTTGCGAAGTGAGAAGCTACGTTATAGCGAGAGAGAGAAAAAAAAACAACAACAACTGAAAGTCGAGTTAAAGGTTTTCACAGCAAGTTAAACGCAAGGCTCACCAAGACCTGGTTGCCTGAAGTTTTGTAGAAGACTATACATTGAATTTGCATTCTCCGGTGAGTTCATTATTTGCCGTGTTATGCTGTGCTAATGTTGCTAAGCTAAGCTATTGTCTTGTAGGAGTAGTTTTTGTCGCCATCATTGTAATCTTCCTTGATATGTTAATTGCTGTATGGATTAAAACGCGGTGAATTTATGATGATGTTTGAAAAAAAACCAATCGGAGGATTTATGAACATTTGCACTGACCAAGTTAAGTGTATCCTGAGAACAGAAGACTGCTTTACATATTACTGTGTGGTTTTATGTATTAGTATTTCACGTTGTAATTGAACTGTTAGATTCCCAAATAGGTTGAGGTTAAATTTACAAATTTAAGAAAAAGCCTATTCATTTGATAGAGAGTGATAATTCACCCTGCTTATGCAGGTTGTTTTTTTTATACCTGTTCTTGGAAGCGGATGAAACCATTGGATGGACTGCTATCCGTCAAGGGATGTGTGATTTTCGGAGTTGAAAATTGGATCTACGATAGACCTACGTTGGAGTGACAGTGGAACATCTCTTCAACCTTGAGGACATCGTTTTTCAAGTCTTCTCATCGGACAGATAAGAGATTGAAATACCTTTTGCTCCAAAAAGAGAAAAAAAAACACTCTACCCGGGTAGATGAACAATATTTTGTTTATTTTCTCAGAGCTCTGAATTTTCTTTTCTTTTTGAGGTTATAGTTTCAACCAAAGGCTGAAACAGAACAAAAGACGGTTTAAAGGGCGGGGAATTAAAGGAAGTTGCGATCAGTTGTATATTGAATAAATGTTGGCAGTTGTTATTAAGGAAAAAAAGTGAATTGTTGGATTCATTTAACCTAAATCCTCCTTCAAGAAGTTCCTAGAAGAGCACCTCAGCAGATAGTCATCGTTACAAGTAGAAGAAAGTATAGCGAGTGAGTGTGTCAATCACAACCATAATCTTCACCTGCTGGCTGGATGGCACGATCGCTTCATTTTACACGGCGAAGAGCTCAGCTCCTGCATCTGGCAAGCTGATGAATAGGCAGCATGCCGGGTCATGGAGCTGCCAGCCGGGCTGCCTCCACATGGGGTGGCTTCATCACAAACGGCTTGACTTCACACTAAGCGCATCACAGGAGGCGAGTGGATGAAGAACAGAAGATAAAATAAGGTAGAGGGGTTGAAAATGAAACTATTACGTCATTGGCAAATACGCGTCACTATCAAGCATCGTCTATCTGCTTCTTCACATTTTGTTACTTAAAGCTGCTTTCTGTAACAAATTGGCCAAAAGTATCTTTACAATAGCCTTTTTATTTGACCATTTATGACTAAAACATCTTCCAATTAGTAGATTAGCTGTTCACATTGGGTATTCCTGCAAGCCTCTGGCCAACAGTTTTTCTGACAGAATTCGAATTGATTTTATTTTTTTATATATATAACATATTTTGAGCATAGATGAATAATACAAATACCAATCAATCTAATTTACATGAATCCCTTAAGAAAATAAAAGAAAAAACAGGTGGGTGGGGACAATAGCACTCAATTAGCTCCGAGTTATTATTTTTTTTAAATAATTCTGCATGGACATTAATTATCAAATGACATTTCTTTATCGTTACAAATTTATGAGACTTGAATTAATAGTCAATTTCAATCAAAAATAATTGGAATAAAGATTTCTAGTTTGGACATTTACATTTATGGATATAAAATTGTCCCAACAAAACAAAACCAATTAACCATATTTGACAATTGGGGGTTACACTTCCCAGGACAAAATTCAGGTTTGATTTTCTTTTCTTTTTTTAAGTACAAAAACTCACACAAACATACAAACATGGTCTCCCAGGTGGGGAAGTAAACTCACGCCACCTGAATCGAAGGCAAACAAATTCAGGTTGGAATTTCCCACCGTCTGTATGTGGATGTGACGTCATGTGCGCGTTGTGTATGTGACGAAGGGAAAATGCAGTTTTAGTTTTCGGCCACAGGTGGCAGTAGCAATTTGAAATTAAATTTTCTGCATCCAATAGCTTTAGGACTTCCAACGTTGTGCCATTGACGATGGAACACTTTCTGTTCCAGTAAAAACAATATTTGTTTGAAATGCAATTATCCATCCATTTTCTGTACCACTTATCCTGTTCAAGTTTGTATGGCTGATTTTGCAACCTCTCTAAAGTACAACCTGAACTGGTTACCACAACAAACAACAATCAAATTCACACTGAGTAGGAAGTGAAGTCCATGCTGTTGGCACAGAATTTAGAATGGTGAATAGTATGCAACTCGTCCTGTTTATTTACTTATTGAGTCCTTGCCAGCACCACCCTGTTTGTCATAACCACCTTAAACTATTCTCCTCGTACGTGACGGCTTGAAAGACAAAAGTAATACTTGCAAAAAGCAACAACGCTTGGCAAAATATTTAATGAAAACGTCCGCTAAGGTAAGTAAACAAGGTTAGCTTTCATTTGATGCAGACTTCAACTTTTTTTTTTTTTTTTTTACAAGAATAGCAACTCTAAACTGAAAGTGGAGTAAGAGTATATGGCTACAAGGGCACCATAATTGATACAAGACAGTCAACCCAACCTATAGAAGGATTCATCTTGAGCAGCAAGCCTCGCCTGCACTGCAAAGGTAACTTCACTCAACTCTACATCGGACTTGTTAACATTTACTACATTGTTTGACTCAACGTAGTCAGATGTAAATATGATGCTGCTATTTATTGTTACAAATATGAGGTAATTTTTTTTCCATTATTGTAGATGGCAATTACGCTTCGGTCATTGTTTTTCCTTTGTGGGATCAGTGAGCTGTTGACTGCTGCTGTAAGTCAAAAAATAAATTTTCCATTGTGTTGATCCATTGGTCTCTTCATTTGTGTCAGAGTTCTGCAAGCTGATTTTAAAAATGCACTTCTTTACAGTGGTCTCAGCATAACTGGAACGGTTTGTAGCTGTGTCACTGATTCTTCGTCAATTAGTTTTAGTTTCATCTGAATTTCATTCCAGATTGAATTGAAATATCTTGTTTTCTTCTTAAAAAAACAAAAACAAACTAGAGCTGCGAGCAGCTATAAAGGGCCCCCGCAGCCCGGGCCACGTTGGAGTCCTTGCACGTTGGGATACTTGCACGTTAGGGTACTGGCACGTTGGGGTACTGGCATATTGGAAGCAAAATTTCTTTGAAAATGGCATAATAAACGTTTACATGTAGAATATTTTTTTTGCCAGTGTGTGTCAAGCTCAACGGGTTTTGGTGATTGTTAAGACCTGCAAAAATCAGCGTCCTTTTTTATTTTTAGGCAATGAGTTGCCCTGATTGGTATTTTTTGTAAAAGTGTATATATACATCATCGCTCGTTGTACTCATTGCACAATGTTACTTTTATTGTCCAAAGGGGCAATCAAAAATGAATAAAACAAAATGGAAACGTACATACGTTTGGATCGGTGTGAAGCCAGTGAACAATTTGAGTGGTGGAAACTAAAAGAATATTCAGAAATGACTTAGTCATCACACTTAGAATGAGTTTACATTTTTTTGTACAAAATACCGTATGTGGGTTTTTTTTGTTATATAAGCCTCAAGGGCTAGGTGGCGCTGTATTTATAACTGAATGTTGTCATCGAGATACCTTCAGGCCTTGATTATAAGCATACATGTCAAGTGTGGGATTTTTTTTGGAGCATGTACCGTGGAGTTATTAAGCATATCCTTCATTCACGATATTGCTTTTAATGTCCACAGAGGCTATCAAAAATAAATAAAAATATATATATGTTTGGATAAGTCTGATGCCAGTGAACATTTTGAGTGGTGGAAACGAAAAGAATATTCATAAATGACTTAGTTATCACACTTAGAATGAGTTTACATTTTTTTGTACAAAATACCGTATGTGGGGTATTTTTTTTTTATGCCTCAAGGGCTAGGTGGCGCTGCATATATAACTGAATGTTGTCATAGAGATAGCTTCAGGCCTTGACGATAAACATACATGTCAAGTTTGGGATTTTTTGGAGCATGTACCGGGGAGTTATTAAGCATATCCTTTTTCAGTGCGAAACACAAATTTTGATGCCCCGCCTTCATCATATAGTATTTCGAAAGGTCAAGATTTTTCCCCCTGTCGTTGGCTCAGGTCTTGACATGGTCCAGGTCAAGTCTTAACTCAGTCAGATGAAACGTGTAGGAGAAGTGGGCAAAAGTCTGCGCCCTGTGAATGTGCAAAAATTGTCAAAAATGGGACATTCAAAAATTCGTAGCTCACTTCCTGTTCATTTTAGCATATGGGTCCAAGAGACTTTTTTGTAGGTCTTGGGCTCCCTCATACACCTAAAAATATTCGTCGTTCTTGCTTAAACGTACAACCGGGGCTGCTTCGTTAAAAACTTCTAGGGGGCGCTATTGAGTCATTTTTGTAAAAATAGCACAATCAACAATAAAATATTGCTCATTTTACCAGGCCAGATGTGTGTGCCAAGTTTCATGAGTTTCTGTGCATGTTTAGACCCTCAAAACTGGCGTTGTTTTCTTGGCGAACAGCGCTTAGCCACACCCACAGCAATTCGCGAAAACTCACAAACTTCGTGTTGTGACATCATGAAGGCCGAAACCCTCATCTGAGCAAATATGAGGTAGGTCCAGTTAACGTGTTTGGAGAAAAACGTAGAAGAAAATTCGTAATAAAAAAAATTGCCACTAGGTGGCGCTATCAGTTAGATGAAATATAAGTCAGTAGATGTCTTTAGGGCAGGACTCTCATAAAATGTGTGAAATTTTGAGAAGATAGGATCATCTCGGTCAAATTAATGCAGCTTTTATTTTCACGAAAAATCTTCAGACTTTGCGTCACCGTAGCGGCCACGCCCTTTGGCGAAAAGTTACAATATTCGGTGTGGGGCATGATCAACATCTTAAACCTTTTCTGACCAATTTTCAAATGGATCCCTTCAACAAGCTCAGCACAGTAGCTAAAAACGTAAAGTATGACATTTATTGTAACCACTAGGTGGCGCTATATGTATAACTGAATTTTATCATATAGATGTTTTCAGGCCGTGACTATTACGTTGCCTGAGAAGTTTGAAATTTTTTGGAGCTTGAACATGGGAGTTATTAAGCATTTGCTCTTTCTGGACAAATGAAATTTTAAAGGCAATATTTGATGCCCCGCCCCCGTCATATAGTATTTCAAAAAGGCAAGATGTTTTGCCCAGTTTTTCTCTCAGGTCTTGAGATGATAAATGCCAAGTTTGAAGTCAATTGGATGAAAAATGTTTGCAAAGGGGGAAAAAGCATGACCACAGTGAATGTGCCAAAATAGGCCAAAATTGGACATAAAAAAATTCATAGCTCACTTCCTGTACATTTTAGCTACATGGTCCCAATAGACTTTTTTGTGCGTCTCGGGGTGCTACACGTGCCTGCCAATTTTTGTTGCTCTAGCTCAAACGTGCCGGGCTTGGTTTTTATTTTTCTACGCTAGGGGGCGCTATCGAGTCGCATTGTTATGACGACTTAATAATATCAAATTTTTCGCCGGGCCTGAGGAGTGTGCAAAGTTCGGTGAGTTTTCGTGAATGTTTAGGTACCCAAAATCGCGATCGTTTGCGGAGAATAAAGAAGAAGAAGAAGAAGAAAAAGAATAACTAGAGCTGCGAGCAGCTATAAAGGGCCCTCGCAGCCCGGGCCACGTTGGGGTACTTGCACGTTGGGGTACTTGCACATTGGGGTACTGGCACATTGGAAGCAGAATTTCTTTGAAAATGGCATGATAAACGTGGATTTTTTTTTTTTTTCCAGGTGTGATGAGTGTGTCAAGCTCAATGGGTTTTGGTGATTGTTAAGATCTGCAAAAATCAGCGTCTTTTTTTATTTTTAGGCAATGAGTTGCCCTGATTGGTATTTTTCGTAAAAGTATGTATACACACATCATCGCTCGTACTCATTGCACAATGTTGCTTTTATTGTCCATAGAGGCGATCAAAGAAAATGAAACTAAATTAAAAAAAGTACATATGTTTGGATCGGTCTGATGCCAGTGAACACATTGAGTGGTGGAAAGTAAAAGAATATTCATAAATGACTTAGTTATCATATTTACAATGAGTTTACAATTTTTGCAAAAATACCGTAAGTGAGGCATTTTTTTTTTTATGCCTCAAGGACTAGGTGGCGCTGTATTTATAACTGAATTTTGTCATAGAGATACCTTCAGGCCTTGACTATAAATATACATTTCAAGTATGGGATTTTTTGGAGCATGTACCTGGGAGTTATTAAGCATAGCCTTCATTCACGATATTGCTTTTAATGTCCATAGAGGCTATCAAAAATACATAAAACTAAATGACAAAAATATGTATGTTTGGTTAGGTCTGATGCCAGTGAACATTTTGAGTGGTGGAAAGTAAAAGAATATTAATAAATTACTTCGTGATCACACTGAGAATGAGTTTACAATTTTTGTAAAAATACCGTAAGTGGGGTATTTTTTTTTCATGCCTCAAGGGCTAGGTGGCGCTGCATATATAACTGAATGTTGTCATAGAGATAGCTTCAGGCCTTGACTATAAAGATACATGTCAAGTTTGGGATTTTTTGGAGCATTTACCGGAGAGTTATTAAGCATATCATTTTTCATTGCGAAACACAAATTTTGATGCCCCGCCCTCATCATATAGTATTTAGAAAAGTCAAGATTTTTCTCCCTGTCGTTGGCTCAGGTCTTGACATAGCCCAGGTCAAGTCTGAAGTCAGTCGGATGAAACGTGTAGGAGAAGTGGGCAAAAGTATGCCCCCTGTAAATGTGCTAAAATCGTAAAAAATGGGACATTCAAAAATTCGTAGCTCACTTCCTGTTCATTTTAGCATATGGGTCCAAGAGACTTTTTTGTAGGTCTTGGGCTCCCTCATACACCTAAAAATTTTCGTAGATCTTGCTTAAACGTACAACCGGGGCTGCTTCATTAAAATTTTCTAGGGGGCGCTATTGAGTCATTTTTGTAAAAATAGCACAATCCAGGATAAAATATCGCTCATTTTGCCAGGCCAGATGTGTGTGCCAAGTTTCATGCGTTTCTATGCCGGTTTAGGCCCTCAAAATTGGTGTTGTTTTCTTGGCGAACAGCGCTTAGCCACGCCCACAGCGATTCGCGAAAACTCACAAACTTCGTGTTGTGACATCATGAAGACCGAAACCCTCATCTGAGTAAATATGAGGTAGGTGCAGTTAATGTGGTTGGAGAAAAACATTGAAGAAAAATCGCAAGAAAAAAAATTGCCAGAAGGTGGCGCTATCAGTAAGATGAAATCTAAGTTCGTAGATGTCTTAGGGGCTGGACTCTCATCAAATGTGTGAAATTTTGAGAAGATAGGATTACCTGGGTCAAGTAAAAGCAGCTTTTATTGCCACGAAAAATTACCAGACTTTGCGGCACTGTAGCGGCCACGCCCTTTGGCGAAAAGTTACAATATTCGGTGTGGGGCATGATCAACATCTTAAGGCTTGTCTGACCAATTTTCAACTGGATCCCTTCAAAGAGCTTGTCATAGTAGCTAAAAACGTAAAGTATGACATTTATTGTCACCACTAGGTGGCGCTATATATATAACAGAATTGTATCATATAGATGTTTTCAGGCCGTGACTATTAAGTTGCGTGAGAAGTTTGAGATTTTTTTTAGCTTGTTCATGGGAGTTATTCAGCATTTTGTCTTTCTGGACAAATTAAATTTTAAAATCAATATTTGATGCCCCGCCCCCGTCATATAGTATTCCAAAAAGTCAAGATATTTTGCCCAGTTGTTGTCTTGGGTCTTGAGATGATACATGGCAAGTTTGAAGTCAACTGGCTGAAAAATATTTGCAAAGGGGGAAAAAGTATGACCACAGTGAATGTGCCAAAATGGGCCAAAAAATTGGACATTCAAAAATTCATAGCTCACTTCCTGTACATTTTAGGAAATGGCTTCCATTGACTTTTTTGTGCGTCTCGGGGTGCTACACGTGCCTGGCAATTTTCGTAGCTCTAGGTCAAACGGGCCGGGATTGGTTTTTATTTTTCTACGCTAGGGGGCGCTATAGAGTCGCATTGTTATGGCAACGACATAATATCAAATTTTTTCGCTGGGCCCGAAGAGACTGCAAAGTTTGGTGAGTTTTCGTAAATGTTTAGGCCCTCAAAAATGGGATCGTTTACGGAGAAGAAGAATAATTCTTACAAAAACAAGAGGGACCTCGCAGCGGTCGCTGCTCGGGCCCTAATAAGCTGCAGGCAGTAACTGTCCTAAAAACTGGATTCGTTTGGGCTCTCACTATTACATCTTCCACAATCGTGAAAGTACATTTGCAGATGCAGAGGTATCGAAGACTTCCACGCAATACTATGAGTGCATTACTGTCAAAATGTCTTGCCAATTGTCTGATGGATCAAACGTGTGAAATGATTTCACTTGATTTCAGAGAGTCTGCAAACTTTTTGGTGGAAATCTGGTCTCCATCCACAATGCCCTGGAAAACGCATTTGTTCTTGAACTGGTTCGGAAGGGTGGTAATGATGACGTAGCCTGGACTGGACTCCAGAGTGCAATTTCGGTAAAGCATTGTCCAGTACAAAAGTCCAGATGTCACTTGTGTTAAGAAGCATTTTCGTCACGTAAAAAGTAGTTCCGTGATGGATGTGTCCAAACTACGGCGCGGTGGCCATTTGCGGCCCGCCATCCATTTTTTAGTGGCCTGCGACATGTGCTAAAAATGGCATTTGACTCAGTTCAAACAAAATAAAAACAAAAATGTTTGAAAATGGTCAAAGTAAGAAGGGAGTTTGTCAAAAAACACAGGTGCTATTAAAGGGTATTTTAGTTGACTAAAACTAACGAAAAAACTAAAATTCAAAAAACAATTTCGCTAATGAAATAAAATAAAAACAAAGATGCTTTTTTAAAAAAGAAAACTAACTGAAACTACATTTTATGTTTACAAAACTAACTAAAATAAAACTAACTATAATTATAGCAAAAATGTCCTTCGTTTTAGTCTTTGGTAATTAATTTAATACATGAGCCTTTGAGGGTGATTTTTAGTAGATTTATTTTGATATAAACCGGAATAATGGTGTTTTTTAAATATTACGCACAATACTACACATAAAAAAGTAAAACTAATACTGAAACTAACTAAACTAAAATTAAGCATTTATTAAAGAACTAAAACTAATTTAAAAAAAACTAACAGAACCACTCTGAAAACCAATTACAACTAACTAAATTTTAAAAAACAAAACTCAAAACAAAATAAAAACTAAAATGAAAAATTCCAACAAAACTATCAGAACCCTACTGCCATATTACAAATAAATTGGTTTATATACTGTAGCATTTTTCTAAATATGCAAAAAAATATATACAATTTTTAGGACTAAACACAATTTCTCTTCATAACATTATGTGGCCCCTGCGTCCTTCTGATTTTCTGTATGTGGCCCTCAAATGAAAAAGTTTGGACACCCCTGGTGTAACTCATTCAAATGTAACTTTGTCCTCCAGGATGAGTTCTTTTGGACTGATGGCACCATTGTGGATTTCACGGCTTTTAATAGTGGAGGAGAGCCTGATGGCACTGGGAAATGTGCACAGATTTCTGCAAGCGATACATAAATTCAGTGATTAAAAATTTGCTGTGAATATAATGTCGCCGTATGTTAACATTTCATTCTTTCAGATGGATTTTGGCAGGATGAACTCTGTGACGAAAAGGCCCCATACGTTTGCGTCCGAGATGGGAACTTTTGCAGCGGCCGTGTTGGCCATCATGGCAACAGCCATTGGTTCATTGGTGGTCATGTCAGCTGCCGCTAATCTGTCCTTCTGTCACAATATATTTCCCTAATCATGATGACTCGGTGTGACAATATCAAAATTTTAGTGGTCTTTAGTTGTCTATGATGAACTATTTTACATCATGCTCAGTTATTGACATCACGCATCTTACCAAATATCCTTGTGCCTTAATTTCCTTTCCAAACTTGTACACAATAAATTATGTAGATTAAATTTGACTCTATTTAGAGTGGGACCAAACAGACTCAGTTTTAGGGTAATATTTACACTTGGAAGAGAGTAAAATAAAGAATTGAAAAAAAAAAATACAAATAAAAGTCACTCAAGGGTTGAGGGACAAACTCAGGTGGTAGTGTGGCAGTCTCCAAAGCTGAAGGTCGTGAGATCGTTGCTTAACCCTTGAGTGTCTTTTTATTTTTCAATTATTTTTTTTTACTCTCTTCCAAGTGTAAATATTACTCAAATAATGAGTCTTTTTTTTTGGTCCCACTATAAATAGAGTCAAATTTACTCTACAGAATTTACTGTGTATAATATACAGTATTGCTTGTTCACAGAATGGCTGTAACAAATCCAAGACATTATATCATAAACCACCCAGCCCCCAAAAGATGTACAAATGTTTTGTTATTGATTTATTTTTTAATTCTCATAGGTGGTTACTTGTTACTTAAAGCTGCTTTCTGTAACAATTTAGCCAAACGTATATATTTACAATAGGATTTTTATATGACCATTTATGACTAAAACATCTTCTAATTAGTAGATTAACAACATTAGCTGTTCACAATCGGTACTCCTGCAAGCCTTTGGCCAATAGTTTTCAGAAATAATTTGGGTTTAATTTTTTAACATTTATTGAACATAGATGAATAATAAAAATATCAGTCAATCCAATTTGCATTAATCCCATAAGAAAATAAAATGTAAAAAAAAAAAAAAAAAAAAAAAAAACGGGGGGGGGGGGGGTTGTTGGGGGGGTGATGGGGGACAAAGAACCCCCCTCCCCAATAAAACTCAGTTAGCTCCGAGTTATTTTTAAAAAAAAAGAATTCTGTTCGACATTAATTATCAAATTACATTTATTTTTCATTACAAATTTAAGAGACTTGATGCAATTGTCAATTTCAATAAAAAATAATTTGAATAAAGATTTCAAGTTTAGACATTTATATTTGCGGATATAAAATTTTCCCAAGAAAACATGTTGTTAGATACAAAAAGATTACCTGGTAATAATGTTCCATCCGATACAATATTGTATTTTGATGCACACATAAAATACATTTCAATATCCTTCCAAAAAGCAGCACTAATGGAGCAATAAAAAAAAAAAAAAAATGGGTTTGAGATTTTATTATTATTTTTTAAAGTACACTCACTCACACAAACATGCACACATACAAACATGGTCTCCCAGGTGGAATAGCGAACCTGTGCCATCTAATTTGTAGGCCAGCAAATTTGGGTTTGAATTTCCCACCGTCTGTCTGCGGATGTGACGTCATGTGCGCGTTGTGTATGTAACGAAGGGAAAATACAGTTTTAGTTTTCGGCCACAGGTGGCAGTAGTAATTCGAAATTCAATTTCTACATCCAATAGCTTTAGGACTACCAACGCTGTGCCATTGACGAAAGAACACTTTCTGTTCCAGTAAAAACAATGATCTTTGTAATGCAATTATCCATTCATTTTTTAATTTTTTTTTAAACCACTTATCCTGTTCATGTTTGTACGACTGATTTTGCAACCTCTGTACAGTACATCCTGGACCGGTTACCACAACAAACAAAAATCTAATTCACACTGTCACTGAGTAGGAAGTGAATCCATGCTGGCACAGAATTTCGGACTAAAGAGTATGCAACTTGTCCTGTTTATTTACTTATTATTTGAGTCCTTGCCAGCACCACCCTGTTTGTCATAACCACCTTAAACTATTCTTGTCATACGTAACGGCTTGAAAGACAAAAGTCTCATAATTAGTGTCATGTGACATTGTCATAATTGATGCAAAGCAGTCAACCCAACCTATAGAAGGATTGCTTGACGTCGATTCATCTTGAACAGCAAGGCTCACCACTGCAAAGGTAACTTACACACAACTCTACATCGGACTTTACAACTTTATTTACTATATCTTTTTGATTCAACATGGTCAGATCAGATGTAAATATAATGCTACTTATTGTTTACAAATGAAGTATGTTTTCATTATTGCAGATGGCATTTACACTTCGCTCGTTGTTTTTCCTCTGTGGGATGAGTGAGCTGTTAACTGCTGCTGTAAGTCTAAATCGATTGCTTAAATAATATACTGTGTAAATTAATTTTCCATTATGTTTTTATCTTCAATTGTGTCAAGACTTCTGCAAACTGATTTTAACAATCTGCTTCTTTACAGTGGTCTCAATTTAATTGGAACGGTTTGTAGCTGTGTCACTGATCAATTAGTTTTAGTTTCATCTGAATTTCATTCCAGATTGAATTGAAATATCGTGTTTTCTTTTCAAAACAACGAACAAGATGCAGGCAATAACTGTCCTAAAAGCTGGATTCGTTTGGGCCCTCACTGTTACATCTTCCACAATCGTAAAAGGACGTTTGCAGATGCAGAGGTATCGAAGACTTTTGTGCATTACGATCAGCGTATCAGAATCAAAATGTCTTGCCAACTGTCTGATGAATCAAACGAGTTAAATCATTTTAATGATTTCACTTGATTTCAGAGAGTCTGCAAGATTCTTGGTGGGAATCTGGTCTCCATCCACAGTGCCCTGGAAAATGCATTTGTTCTTGAACTGGTTCGGAAGGGTGGTAATGATGACGTAGCCTGGACTGGACTCCATAATGCAATTTCGGTAAAGCATTGTCCAATACAAAAGTCCAGATGTCACTTGTGTTAAGAAGTATTTTTCGCCACATAAAAAGTAGTCCTGTGATGGGTGTAACTCATTCAAATGTAACTTCGTCCTCCAGAATAATGAGTTCTTTTGGACTGATGGTACAATTATGGATTTCACTGCTTTTAATAGTGGAGGAGAGCCTGATGGCACTGGAAAATGTGCACAGATTTCTGTAAGCGGTACGTAGAATCAGTGATTACAAGTTTGCTATAAATATAATGCTGCCTATGTAAACGTTTCTTTCTTTCAGATGGATTTTGGCGGGATGAGCTCTGCGATGAGCGAGCCCCGTATGTTTGCAGCCGAGGTGACCAAAATAGGTGTTTTAAAAGCGGTGGCGGCTGAATGGCTTTGGAAGTCACAGCCGCTAATTTATCCGTGCGCAGTGCTTTTCCATCATGATGATGTAATGAGACAATGTCCAGCTTTAGTGACATCTTTTAATTTCTGTCTTGTGCCATTGTTTATCAAGTTGTCCGGTTTTAGTCCTGTCTTTCAAGTAGTCATCTGTGCCTTTATTTTGTAGTAGTTGTTTACTCTCGTTTCAGAAACTTTACTTCTTGCTTGAGAGTCTCCCAATTATGGGAGATTGTCAGATTATTGAAGCGGACACATCCTCAACCCAATTGTGCTAGTAAGCTTGACTTTTTTTCCCACATTACTTAAGACTCCACGTGTTTTGTTCTGCTTCAGTATGTTTTTTGCAAAATTTTGCAAATGGCCACATTGCTAAAATGATTTAGCCTGAAAAAGCATGACGTAAGCTATCCAATGACACATGACTTTGATATGTTAAAAACTGAGTTAATACTTGGTAAGTTCCTCAGTTTTTAACATATCAGTCCTTTGTTTTTTAATGACAACAAATAAAAGCAGTGACCCAAGGATCCTGCAACTTTCTTAATTCTTCAGATATTTTTTCCATGCAACTTTAAGATGTTTATTGCAGTCTTATCTGCCTATTCCAATTGCCATTTTGATGATACATCATTAATTTGGCATTATTAATTAGCCAAAAGTTCTTTAATTATCAAACCATAAACTAATTTTCTCGGACATGAGCCCATGGACTAATGTTTACAAAATACAGAGACAACTACATTACATCGTTTATTTTAGTACAGACTGATTTGTTATTATTATTTAAAAAAAAAAAAAGAATTAAAAAGATTTGATTTGTTTTGGCATTCTTTTGTAATTTTATTGTACTATTATTGTACCTGTATTGGCTTACTGTTTTTCTCTGCTGGGTAGTGTCAGTTTAGTGAAGTTTTATTTAATGCAGAACAACTTGTGGCTTAATTAATTCCATTTTGTAGCAGCATGCCCACACACAAGCAAATAATGCCGCCGTATAAACTCCGCCTGCAGATGTCGCTGTTAGCGACACCATAAACTGAGGAGGAAAAGAAAAAACAACAACGGTGTATGTGATGTATGAGTGACAAGTCTAACAGGTTAATTCATGATAGTGGTTTTAGTCGTATTTAATATACTTTTAAAAAATAAACCCCAATATACCCCTTTGATTGAATCACAAATCTTGACTAAAAGCCAGTTTTGGGGAAAAACACTACATTTCCCAGAATGCAGCGCTAGCTGGGCGATAAGCTAACTGGCCATGTGAAGTACTGAGTGAACGCTACGCATTTGAACCAATATTTCACTTACGTTTTTGCACTTTTTTTTTTATACTTGCATACAATACCGGACGGTGTTGCGACTGTGTTATTGTTAGCTTGGGTGTGTACTGTGTATGATCAGCAACCTAGCCGGCGTGGTGAGCAACAATCCTGCAGAAAATAAACATCCCTTGCTAGACTGCTGTGGAGGCCTCGGCAACGTCGACTACTCCAAGGTAAAACTCACTCAGCTGCACACATAATTCACACTAAGAACCTCAGCTGGTGACAGTGAAAATACTCCCAAAGCTAACGGCTACCTTTCACTGACGTACGTACGTGGCGTGACAGCCTGAAAGTCGGAAACTAGGCGGTACACTTTGACGTGTCAAAATAAAAGTATTATTTTCTACAATTAAATAAAATCTTAAACGGCAGGCCATATATATGAACCTTTCATGCAGCTAGACATTAGTAATACAAGTAATTAACTAAAATGGTGGAGAGAAAATGCTCAAGTCCACGTTTTAACATTGTACTGTACTGATGCTTGGCGTAAGCTTGACTACCTGTAAGCTTGACCTTTCACGATAAAAGCATCGTTTGCGAACAGCGCACAAGTCCGAATTTATCTTTTTTTATGTCCAATAATTAAACTATTCTGGGAGGATGTACGCCTCTTTTGGATTACTACTATGCTCCTTTCCAGTCTCTTTATCCAGAGATCATATGACTTTTGAACTCATCCTTCAAAACAAGAATGAGGAATTATCTACAAATCTCATTTTATGTATGGCAAAATAATTTATTCACAAACGTTTCAGAAATCTAACCCCGTTTTTTAAAAATTTTGTAAACGAATTTGGCACATATACATATATATATATATATATATATATATATATATATATATATATATATATATATATATATATATATATATATATATATATATATATATATATATATATTAAGTCTGTAAGATTGATTAAAAGACCTAAAGTACAAATTATAAATAATGTTTTGAAGAAATGACCTCTTATCTGCGATTGGCTGGCAACCAGTCCAGGGTGTACCCCGCCTACTGCCCAAAAGCCAGCTGAGATAGGCTCCAGCACCCCCTGCGACCCTTGTGAGGAATAAGTGGTCAAGAAAATGGATGGTTGGATGGAAATGACCTATTATGTTGAGTTGAATATGTCCTGATTTCATTTCTGTCATGTCATTTCTTTTTTTTGACACATGCAATTTACAATTGTATGTGAACATTGTATGTTTGATTTTTTTTTTTTTCTTGTGAACAACTGTTCCCTTGGCAGTTATTGTCTATTTGTATTGAAAAATGTTACCAAGCTTGGATGTCATACAGCAATACTGTATATCAAGTGGCCACATTGTTGAGACACAAGCCGTCGTTTGGTCGAATTCTTTGATTCGGCTTGTGAGCAATACTTGAGATATGAGCACTGTGTCAATGGTGGGAGTGACTTACTTCACACAGACAACTCCTGTTTTATTTACATCGTGATATCTGCCTCCTTTCAGATGGACTTGAAGGTGTTTGACGAAGTCTTAAAACACATCAACTTTCACGACCCCAACTTCCACATTGCTGTGATTGCAATCATTTTCAACCCACTTTTCTGGAACGTGGTAAGTGTTTTTATTCTGATTTGCAGTCTTGTTCTGTTCACACCCTACCTGTGAGTGGACCACAAATGAATTGATTTTAAAAGGAGCAAGTTGTGCAGCTGACTGACTACTCAGCACGTTTTCGACAATGGGAGGACAAACTACTGTGACTCAAATGAACATTTGAACTAGGGGTGCACCGATCACTTTTCCGGCCGATCACCGATCCCCGATCTTTTAAAAAGTCTGACCTGCCGATCCCGATTTTTGCCGATACCGATTTTTTTCCATTACACGCAGCATATGCCCTCAGTGTTCCAGTCTTGTTTTAAAGGAAAACATTGAACAATATCGTTGAAATAATACAAACAGGTTGTTTTAACTGCACATAAAGTAGTTCTCTCAAATAAAAATGAAAATCCTATTAGTCATCTCAGCAGAAGAGGACAGTGGCTGACTTTTTCAGACCTCTGAGGAGGGAGATGAGATTGGTGGAAAAAATCGGTTTATTTTTATGTGATCGGCCGATCACCGATCTTCTAAAACCAATGAAATCGGGGCCGATAAATCGGCCCGGCCGATCGATCGGTGCACCCCTAATTTTAACAGGTTTAAAACTTGAATATTTGTGTGTCTATTTTAACACACCAACTCCCCTTTAAAGGGATACCTTACTTATTTAGCCATTTTTGGCAGTCAAACATTAATATTTTGCCTATAATAAATTTGATATTTTCGTTATTTTTCATGTACAATTAGTACCTTTAAAACACATTTTGGAACTTGCTGTCGACTGAAAATGACATGACAAGGGCTCAGGTAACCAATCACAGTTCAGCTTGTGAATGTCACATGACCAAACCTAGAAAAATGGTGAGCTGTGATTGGTTACCTGAGCCCTTGTCATGCCTTTTTGAGTCGACAGCAAGTTGCAAAAAGTGTTTTTAAAGGTACTAATTGTACATGAAAAATAATGAAAATCAAATTAATTATAGACAAAATATGAACTTTTTATTGCTATAATGGGCTAAATAAGTGAAGTATCCATTCCAACTGCTGAGGGCCAGTCAACCACTCACACACTCCAAAAAGTTAATTTTGTCAAGATTTGCCTATCTTACCATATACATTTTCTTGAAGTAACCTTTAAGTGTGACTCATGCGACCAATGACTCAGCCCTCTCTCACCTGCACATGTAGCAAGGCACTCTTGTCGTGAAAGTAAAAGCAATCATTGCGTTTGCCCTCAAGTACCGTAATTGATGCTGACTTGCTTGTCGACTGGCATTATCCCAAATGTCCCCTTTTAGTGCAATTTACTGGACCTTTAGCTAGCAAGCGGCAGAATATACTCATTCTTTGATTTTTGCCTACATTTCAGTTCAGATTCATCACACATAAAGTGAAATATTTCAAACTTTAGTGTATTTTTGATTAGAGTTTACAGATAATGAAAATCTTGAATTCATTGTCTCACAAAAATGAGTTAAAGAAACATTTCTGGTCATCGGCTCCCTTTACCTTGATCGCTTTGTCACTCACTGTCCCTTCCCAGCTTTTGGAAAAATGTATTCCTGTTGCAGTTTTCTCCCCATCGCACCTCCTGTTTATCTATTGCACCACGTACTTATACGCGTACTCCCAGCCTTGTTGTACCTTGTCAGCTACTGTTCTTATTCTGCCAGTCACAAGGAGTGTCTTTGAAAACCGCATACTGTGGAGTGATGAAAGTAGCTGTTTGCTGCTCAATCATGTTTCAGACCTACTCATTATAGTTATAAAATGATAGCAATTATTCTTTTTTCTTTTCTATTACAACACTTTGTCTGAAGTATAACGTGTGTTCCAGTGATAAACAGTGACAATTGCAGTGAATTGCTGGTCTCAATTATGTTTTTGACTGAAAGCCTTGCACTGCTTGACAATTGTATATTTTAATGATTTAAAATAATTAACAAGTAACAGATTCATTATAGACCCAGATTGCTTCCTTACTTACTTGGAATTCTGTCTGATGAAGAGAAATTAAAACACTCAGGCACAAAATACGGGCACTTTATTTTAATTCAACGATCGTTCATATTCATTCATATTTCATCTTTTAAAGATGAGTGAATAGTTTCCTGGAAACAGACATGCACAATAGGAGGAGAGTGGATGACGAAAACCAACCTTCATGGCCAACTTTCCACTCTTTCCAAATGTGAAGTTGCGGCTCCATTCAGCTCCTCACTTCATTATCAACGCTCACGGAATGCTAACAGGTTGCCCACAAATAAACCCTGGCACACGTAAATAAACTCAAACCCGTTCTTTTGTAGCTCTCATTAGATTGGAGGTGAGCGTTAGATGGATGTCAAGCTGACATGAGGTACCAGGAGCTGAGTGGTCAGTCTGTTCTTTCTTGCTTCATCTCAGCAGACATCTCATGCCTGAAGAGTGTCAATAACAAAGCTTTAAAATATTGTTGCTTTGGAGAGGCTTGGCTTGATTAATTGCGCTTGAATACGTTTCGGGGACAAAAACTGAACCAAAGAGGAGTATAAATCCAAAAAGTTGATGATTAGTGCACGGTGAAAGTATGGGATTGAGTCAGCAGAGAATGATAACGAGAACCGAGAACGATATACATGTACTATAAATCCCAATACATTGTAGTATTATTCCTTAAAATCACATGGAATGAATGGCAATTTTCTTTTATAAGTATTTGTGGTTGATGTAAAGATCCTACTGCTAATTAGTAGCATTGCTGCAGTTAGATTAAACTTCATTCATTGTTCAGTTGACACTGTTAGTGCAGCGTCTGAGGTGTAAGGCATCCAAAGCACTCATTTGTCACACAAAAAACTCACAAACTCCTTTTGGAGGCTGTTTGTTTTTTTGACTCAGCTAATCAGTAGCTAGCTTAAAACAGTCACCTCTGTAGCACATTATCCATGCGCCACTCTCCAGGCATGACCAATCAGCGTTCCCAGGTGGAAAATATAGGATTATCTTACGAAAGACTCAAAATTATTGTATTTTGATGGAAATTATCGTACACCCGTCGTAACCAAAATACACTGATTCGCGACAGTCAAATATAGTCGTTCTTGTGTTTGAAAGCGCTCACCGTTGAGGGTTAACGTCACTGATCTGTATAGATTACTGGATAGGTGGTTTGAGTCTTGCGCGATTTCCTGTTTGAGAGTGTCTCCTGGGGGCGGGCACTTACCATTCAGCCAATCAATGCATGGACGTCTCTCGTTTCTCATGCTCAGCAAAGGGCGATTGGCTGGTATTATGTCACATGAGAACAGATACCTTCAGGGTTCGCAAAAAAACTCTGGCAGTTTCAGTTTTGCCGGAAATAATCCAAAATGGTCAAATTATCGTACATTTGCCATTTTTTGGGGTTATTGATCGTACAGAGGGTCAAATTATCGTACAAATAAGATAGTTATCGTACACCTGGCAACACTGTGACTAATCAACCCAGGCTTAATCCAACTGTTAGTTGGTTCAAACCTAAATTGATTAGTAACGCCTTAGAGTAAGGAACAAAGACGTAATAGAAATACGATTGCTGTTGTGTCATCTCAGAGGTTGTTAGCGTAGCAACAGAGCTAACCGAGTACCCTAATCATATAAATAACCTTTATAAAGTATAGAGCAGAGAGAGAGAACATTTATTTATTTATTCATTCATTGGCGGTTGTAGTTTTTCTGTCAAGGAATAATGGGCGATTTTTCAAGCCATGGTGCTGAAGCATAACCAATGATGTGAAGTTTAATAACTAGCTGTCTGTCTGCCACATCTAGTGAATTATTATGTGACATCTGAGTTTTGATAGTTCTTATTAAGCCAATTAATATTTATTTAACCACAATTCAGATCTCTGATGTTTTTGGCTGCAGAGGTCGTCCAACGTTCGCTCTTGTACTCCCAAAGCAAAGTCCATAAGGGCCAAAAAATAAAAATAAAATCAAACTCCTAAGTAATTTATTGAATGAGAAGTGCATCCCGAGATCTGTTTTCTGAGTTGTGTGACACACCGATGAGCAGATGACCCCGGATTGCCTCTATTCTTTTTCCAAGTGTAATCAAAATGTCTTACCCTCGACCAGAGGTCAGCCTTAGTTGAGCAAATAAATGCGCACCTGTGTCCCTTCCTGTCCATTTGTGGCGATGAAGTTGATAGACAAGGTGGCATATTAAGCATCACCTGATCTAACTGCATATGAAATTTCTCGGTCATCAGGGCTGCATTGCCGGGTGACCTAAATCCAGGGGAACAAACTCATTAGCTCATTCTGTACTCGTCTCCTCTTGTTGAGAGTTGAAAGATGGACCAACTGTAATTCAACAAGGGAAATAAAGACTTTTTTCCCCCAATATACTGACATAATTAAAAAAATAAATTAAAAAAAAGTGCAAAATACTTCCAAGAAACCTTCTTGTAAAGGATAATGATGATATACTCTTGTGTTCGTCCTATGTAAAGACAACCTTTGGCTGATAAAATCCAAACATCACATACAGTATTCATGTATTTTGGGTTAGTTGTCAGAGCGTAACCTCAAATGACTGCCAAATGGAAGCTGTGTATCAGGTGATCAAATATTTAAGTAATGAGTGTTTACCTCAGTCAGTAAGGAGATGTTCATGGATATCAATTATAAGCAATGACCTCACAACACACTTGTCTGGTGTGATGGTTTGATTTAGTTGCCTTTGTTAACATTGAGGCTCATCTGACATGCCGTACTTGGTGTAGGCTGTTAAAATGAACTGCTGAATGAATGAATTGTTTTAACGTGGCTGTGTGTACTACGCTTACAAAAAGTTAGGATATTGGCCTTTGGAGTAAGACCTAAAATTCACTGTACCTTCTACATGTGTACTTAATACGACCTTCTCTAAACATTTGTACGCACATATCCATCTGTTCTGTATTTCAATACTTTCTGCACTTGCTGTTCTGTAACAAGGAACTGAAGAGACACCGGCATTCAAAAGTTTAGAGAAGAGAGTAAAAAAATGTCATTTCAAAAATGTCAAGTGCGTTGTTATTTTATGTTTAGTTTTTTTTTTTTTGTTTGTTTTTTTTTTTTCACAGCTATTGTTGCGTGTTGTATTGGGTTAAAAAAAATCACACAAAGTGTCGGTATTGGGGGAAAAAAGCCCCAAAAAAGTACTGTGTATTGATTCAAAATTTTCTGATATCACCTGCTAGTGCTACTATGACAAATATGCAAATGAGTTCGTTCCATATTTTACACAGTATGCAACCATGGAGGATTATTGAGGATACGATCAGTTTAAGACTAGAAATGCAAATGTGTCCTGAGGAGGATGTCATCACTTTAGGGATACAATTTGCGTACAGTATTTATTAGGGATATGCAAATGTTACGATAGTGTAAAAAAACATAAAACAGCTCATATTGAAGAAAAAAAAAACACAGTAGGCTATTGTGTTTTGTGCATTACAACAGCAGTGACAAAGAAAGAAATAAGCTTGGCCAGTCATTTTATTGTGGAGAGGGGTTTCTGTAGAACAAAATAAACAACTACAAATAAACACAAGCAATAGACTCTTCCAGTGTGACGTCACGTTGAAGTGCGCCCCTAGCGGTGGGGGTCAGGACGTCAATGCGAGTGAATTAGAAAACAATCAGTGTGAGCTAGAAAATAGGTCAAACAGTTGATAAATCAGCTACTAATGCTATGGTAAACTTGTGCACAGCCGACGGATGCTCTCATAGCTCAAACAGAGATGAGATCATTCTTTCGGCTGCCGGCAGTGATTCTAAACCAGACGGAAGACAGTGAGGAGTGAAAGACGAGCACGATGGCTAGCGCGACTGCGAGCAAATACGACACAACTACTTTGCACCCACAAAAAGTATGAGGATATGCTCAGATCATTTTATATCAGGTAGTTTTTCTCTTTTTTTTTTTTTTTTAATATACAGTTGGTCATAACATTAACCTCTGATTGTAATATCGAGGCAGACGTGATGAATGAGCTATATTATCTTCAGTGAAACAATCATACTTTTCTTGCACAAGTATTCATCATTTTGAACAAAAAGTTAACGATTTAACATGATTATTACAATTAACACTTTAACTCGGGCTTGATTTCTGCTGAGGAATGTGTAGTAAACGACGTGCGGTCTGTTTGTTAGCAGCTAGCAAGCTAAGATAGCTCGAAGACTTCTATATACAGCAAGATGACACAAACGGACACAAACGATTTAATGAATGACAATTTACAGTTACACCATGAAAGTAAAACAACATACCTTAGGCTTCTATACTTCCACTTTGCCCCCCAACAAACTCCTTTTTTTTTTGTAGCCAATGGCTACAAACGACTGGTTTCAATGATTCGCAGTAATGTAGTGTCCTACTTGGGAAGTTTTTTGTGACACTTGACATATTTCTCACATTTTAACGAAAACGCTCGCCGAAAATCAAGCTCTGTACATTCATTTGTTATGGGATGTTTGCCCCCCGGGAGGAGCTGCGGGAGCTAAGCAGTGACGTCAACTGGAAGGGTCTATTGCATGTAATCGCCTCACCTACAAAATGTGATTTAGCTGAGGTCATAATTAAAAATACAGTTCAACTAGTACAGGTAACATTAACCACAATGTTGCCAAAACATGCTTAATTAAAATTAAACGGCACTAATAAACTATCCACCAGAGGATGCTGGAACTGCACAAATGTGAAAATAACCTGGCTTGTGCTGCTTTTAATATCGTAACATGACGATGATATTTTGGCAATTTTGATATTGTGATATCACAATGTTGCCGTTATCCTTACATCCCAAATATATATTGCAACTTTTTAAAGCTTACTTTAAAGGTAGTATTACACACAACACGTCCATGGTGAGTTTTTCTTTTTTAACCACAGCTTGTTTGCTTCACAAAACATTCATGTCTCTCCAGATGTTTGAATATTCAGCCAGTGCTGTTCTAATTGAGACAGATTTGATCAGAGTGTTCATGCGATCAATGTTTTTGTTCCCGGTCTCGCTTCGTAACAGAGAGACCGCACACATCCTCACATGTATCCGTGGATACTTGGCTGGGCGTGTGTTCGCATTCAGTTCCATGTTCAACACGGTTGTGCAAAAACCTAATGGATGGAAAACTGGACAGTCTAACATTAGCTAAATGTGTTTTTGTTGAAATCATTTGTCAGGGTGCGTATTCATGGAGCTGATGAGTTCTGTGGAGAACATCAAAACCACAGTCAGACCTAAGTGTCCTGGTGGGGAGACAGAAGGAGCCTGTTACCTAAGACTTGATTGAATTTGTCTTGCGGCTCTGCAAGCCGCTTCTTTATACTTTGCTATTTACACGGCTTGATTGATGACTCGAGTACAGGATCAGTTGTCTGTCAGCGCAAGAACAGTATTTTTAGCGTGCACCTTCATTCACTGGAGAGTTTGTAAATCACTTAGGCAGATTGTGTGGGAGCTTGAATTCCCGTTGCTTCATCGCAAAACTGCTAATGTGCCTGGTGGATGTTTTACAAAGGATAATGGGATGTGGTCGTGGGTTTGTACTCTTCGTGTTTTTCTTCGGTTGATGTAAGCTGAAAGGAGGAAAATGAAAATAAACCATACATTGCTCAGGCAACACTTTCTAATTCAATGTTCTTAATGCATTTGTGTTGAATATTGATTCCATGTAAAATGGAGTTTTCAAATAATTGTTCTGCTAAACATAAGGGTCAAAACTTGGGACCTGAGAGGTTGAAAACATCCTGTTCTACTCTCTTGTCTGATTTTGAGGAGGGATTTAAAAAAACAAACTGTATTTCCCACCCAAGTGATGGGAATAAAAATAATGTGTTCTGATGTCAAACCTCTGCCGATCATTTTAATTTCCCTCACGGGATGAATTAAGTTTCTGTGTCTGTTTATCTCACTCTCGCTCACTCTCTTTCTTCATGTCTCTCGCTCTCTTTTGCTCTCTGTTGTTGTTTTAATCTCTGCCTCTTTCTCTTCAGTATTTTTACGTGAATAATTCAACATTCTCAATAGCGGCGTATGATATTATGAGAGATTCTAAACATGACATTCATTTCATGTACTTTTAAGGAACTCATTATGTTGGAATACGTATCATAAATATTATCTATATCAGGATATAGAACGTTGTCTTAATAACAGTGGCTGTCCCGTCTCACAGTCTAGTTATTGAAGGACACAATCATGCTCTGAACATGCCTAAAAAAAACAACCTTTATTCTGTATATGTAATCACTCTTTATCAGCACCATCAACATAGAATTTCAGTTCAGTTTATTCAGCACCTGAGCAAAGTAACCCAGACTGTCTTTTATCACCACATGAAGTCTATTTCCGTTCAGATTTGTCTTGATCCTTTCTCATCCTTTCAATGCTTTTTTCCCAAAGAGAGAGAAAAAAAAAAACAAGTTCCCATGACGATGTCTATTCCTTTCTGGCACAGCCATCTAGTCATCTACGCACTTCCTCAACCCACAGAGGGTTATTTAGAGTTTGGCATCTAAGCCATAGCCATCCATACAATAGTTTTTTTTCTCATTCATTTTGCTTCTGTACATTCATTCATATGTAGGTGATTCCTGAACAGTATTAAAATCAGATCAGTTCTTGAAACAAGAACATTATTCTGTACATCTTGTTTTTAAAGCACAGTGCTGATTAATAAAGGATGGAACGAAAGAAGAAAAAGCGCTTCATCGCCATTGATTTTTCTTGCCTCAGGTAGCAAGATGGGAGCACCGGACACAGAAACTCTCCAAGATGTTTGGAAGCCCCTACCTCGCTTGTTACGTCCTGGGCTTCGTTATCATCCTCCTCAATGTGTATCGCAGCCACAGGTACAACACACTTTTTTTTTTTTTTTTTTTTTTTTTTTACCATACAGTATTTAGCTTCTAATGCAGTGACTCATCAAACTCCTGAGTTTTGATGAGTCAGTCTCAGGTGTTACCCTCAAATGTTTTGTTATGATACGTCCCGCTTAGCCATCATTGGCTGCAGGTGATCACACTACATTGCTTGGCCTACCTGTGCTGCAGGGAATTTGGTGTGCTCAGTAGTCGACTTGAGGCTGTTGTGATGGGGCATAGTGTTAATTTCATCAACGGTAACTAAATAAAAATAATTTCGTCAACACATTTTTCACTGGACTAAAACTAGACTAGACTAAAACTCTCATTAATAAACAATAACTGTGACTAAATCAGCATGCATTTTCTTCGACTAATGAAGGCGAGACGAAAATGTACTCACTTAAAGGTCCCCTCATATGAAATGTTCATTTTTGGGGGGGTTTTGGTAATAAATATGCCTGACCACAGCCTGACAAAGTCCCCAAGTTGTAAGATAAACGATCAATGTATCCCTTTTCTATGGCCGTTTGTATTAAAGTAGGTCAAATAGCACTCTCAAATGGGCTGTTTCAGCAGGTCGGTTTTAGACGTCACTAACCCCACCTTTGTCGGTTTTACACATCACGAGTACAGCGCAAACTCCACCCTCACAATTTTCAACCCCTCCCACCGCCGGAGATTTCCAACCCACGAACAAACAGCAGCAGCAGCAGCAGGAGGACAGCATGGCAGCAAAACAATCCCATAGGAAATGCTCTGAACCAAATTGTACAGAGGACAAAAAATAAATAAATTTCTGCCACAGAAAGGCTTGTGGTTGGACTGTATTTATGCATTAAATATGCCCAAGCAACTCCCAAAACGTGTTAGTTCCCGCGAGTGGGGTGGCCGATTTTGCGGTCCTTTTTCTCCGGCCCGGAGGGTTGTGAAGGGCCGGCACCGACACCGATGGATAGCCGAGGTCGACCCGGTTCTGGGGATGTGTTCATTTTCCCCATAGGACTTGTGGTTGGACCGGTACGGGGGTGTCAATCCCAGTAGCTGTACCCGGAAAATGTGCATCGTGAGGAGCGTTAGCAGCCCAGACAGTTTGTGGCAAACATTTTACTGACGACTGCTTCAGGAATTTGGGACAATACAAACGTGGATGAGCAGAACATCTTTCACTTGCCCCGGGATTGGCACCAACTATTGAAAGTAAAGCATGCAAAAGTATTGCCAATATTCCTTCAGGTAAAGACGTGAAGACTCCGTTTGTAAACAGGAGCACACGGAAAAGATGAGAACTCATTTTGTAGTCAAAAACATGCAGAAGTCTGGCAAGCCTTTGCCACGCCCACCAAAATCCGCTCGTTTGATGCTAGGCTAACAGTAGACCTTCCTCGTGGAGACTGCAACTCTACAACAAGGTACAATTTCGTGAACATTTCTCTTGATACAGTATTAACATTAATCCAACGGCTATAACGTTCCAACAATAATGTTAATCCGACCGCTAACTAATGCTAGGTAATTTACTAGCTCATAGCATGGAGTCATAGTAGCCACTTGTTGATATACTGTAATTGTGTGCCAAGTCACTTTTCATAAAAAAAAAAAAGAGAAAGTTTTTATATGAAATAGTTTTAGATCTGAAATTTTCAACATTATCTGCTGACAAAAAATATACAAGGGTAAAATGTAGGGGTGTTAAAAAAAAATCGATTCGGCGATATATCGCGATACTACATCGCGCGATTCTCGAATCGATTAAAAAAAAAATCGATTTTTTTTTTTTTTTTTTTTTTTTAAGAGCTCAGAATTGTTCATTCGGTAGTCTTACCGATTCAACGTCTTATCATCATTGCCTTTTTTTTTTTTTTTTTTTTGTGTGTGTGTGTGTGTGTGTGTGAATCGATTTTTAAACTTCCATTTTTAATGGAAAAATATTCAACAAAACGTCTGACTTCGGGTTAGGATTCACACCTTGAGCATGGAAGAATGTTATATGAACGGAACATTAAGCCTTAATATTTTATTTTAATGCTGTTCAAACATGAAACAGATTACAACCTCTATAAGACTGAAATTTCAGATAAATAAATAATACATTTTCATATAAATCTTACACTCTACAAGCTTACTGATTAGTATTTTCTAAATTTGAATGAAAAAAATCGCAACAATCGACTTATAAATTCGTATCGGGATTAATCGGTATCGAATCGAATCGTGACCTGTGAATCGTGATACGAATCGAATCGTCAGGTACTAGGCAATTCACACCCCTAGTAAAATGGTTGTCCTGACTAAAACGTTGCCAGTTTGTGCTGACTAAAACTACATGAATAAAATTATGTTTTCTTGGACTAAAATAAAGACTAAAATACTAGGTTTATAGTCGACTAAAAATTGCCAAAATAAAAAAGGGATGAGGTTGACTAATTATGTTTAAAAACTAACAAGCATGACTTGCAACTTGACAAAAACTGAGACTAAATTTAAAAATGGCTGATAAAATTAACACTAATGTGTGATTTTTATTTATTTATTTATTTTTTTATTGTAATCCGTCATGCTAACTAGGGGTGTGCTCAAAAAATCGATACGGCAATATATCGTTGCGGTCCTCATTACAATATTGATACGCAGGCATCAGAATCGATATTGCTCGTTAACTTTAAATAGGGCAGTTAACGTTTGTCTTTGCAGCTTGCATTGTACCTAAAAAAAACAAAAACAAGCCGTCTTTGAAGTTAATTGCCTTCAATTAATGCAAAAATAGCTCACCAGTGATTGGACACTGTGTCTTGCTAAGAAAAATAATGCAGAGGAATAATATCAACATTTATTTACTTATAAACTTAACATGGCACGTGTCTTAATGTACCAATTTTCCTATATTTTGTTTAAAAAACGAAATAGAATGTGTTACATGAAAAAAATGCTGTTTTTATTTCCCAAATATTTCAAATAAGAACATTTTAGAGCTGCAATTTTAATACTTTGATATTTTTACTCATATCGGCTCATGCCTATTAATAAATTTTCCCGGTGTGTTTGTGAAAGCTGCTCCTTGCTCTGCAGTGCGTGCACATTTAGACCAGGCATGCCGCTTGGTGGTAAATCACAAGAGCTGCTAACAAAAATATTTTTGTCATTCAGCATAATAAACATATCCTTTGGGTGTACATATGACTGTTATTAGAAAATGTAAGTAAATGAATGTGAAATATCGTATATATGATCAAGTATTGGGATACATATGTATCGCGATACGTATTGTATCGTGAACCCTGCATCGTGATACGTATCGTATCGTGAGGTTGGCGGCAATACCAAGCCCTAATTAGCTAACTATGTATGTATAACTATATATAACACAATGTATGGTGTTCCACAGGGTTCAATTCTGGGGCCTCTGCTGTTTACATTATATCTGCTGCCCCGGGTTCCATCTTAAGAAAACAGCCAGAGTTGAGTTGAGTGATGGGAGTCTGCGCCTAACTGCATCATTTACATTGCAATGTTGAGCAATTCTAGTCCAGCACATGTAGCTATTAGCAAAACTAACTGAACACAAGAACACAACACTTTCTCAATTCAAGGTGAAGAGATCCAGATTCAATGAAGAGATACTCTCAACGTTCATTTTGTTCACCTGTAGTCTTGAATTTAGAAGAAAAAAAAAAACTTATTTAATTTGTCAATAAGGAAGGGTTCAGTGAATGAACATAGGAAACTGGTGAGGTTCACTTACTCTAACAAGGTTAAAAACCACTGTTCTAATGTAAGAATTCATTTTGTTCTTGACACCACGCATGCCTCCCACACGACTCCCACAGTGGATCAAAATGGCGACCGAAGCTTTTGAGGACTTTCCGCTCCGTTTCTCCGGCGATTTGTGTTGCCTGGGAACAGCACTTTTAGAGAACATGGTTGTAGACAATGTATACTAGTAATGGACTGTCTCTCACGTTGACCTAAAATGATGCAGCGTACTTCTACACACGAAATAGAATCATAATAATAAACATGTTGTTAAATATTGGAGACTACCAGAAATCTCTTTCTGACAGTGGTAATCAAAACTATGAAACGTTTGATCCAGTTATTGTATTGCACCTCCTTAAATTGTGTGTCACTGACCAATGAATAATATGGAACACATTTCATAATATTTCTGAATGCATTCACCTGCATAATGACCAGGGAACAAATTACTGCCATGCTGCCAAATTGTATACCTAATTGGCTTCATCATTGACTAAATGAGTGCTGTGCTGGTGGGTGGACTAATCTCCATTCTTTTGATGTAATTAGCATTTTTTCTAAAAAGGGAAAACAAGATTGGTACTGGCAGACGTGCAAAGGAAAACAATTTGCGTCTCAGAACACACGCAGCGATGATGCTTTTGGCTGATTCTACTCAGTCACTGATGGTTTTACTGTAAGCAAAAAGAAGTACTTAACAAGTCTACACTGTCCAGTTTTTGTCAGTGGAAGTCACAAAGCATGTTTCCCATTTATTTTGTGTGTTTTCTTATTTGGAACACAGCGTGAAATCGTACAGTTCCTAACTTTGACCTATTTATCAAAAAAAAAAAAAGTACATTTGATCAAAAAAAAGTGTTGTGGTAGCTTCATAGTGCTGAAGGCTGCTGCCCAAAATGGCACTTCTTGTTGTATAAACAACTTTATTATAAAACACCACGTCAGATGAAAATGTAGGTCAGATCAATGCCACACTCTAAAACCTTTTATTAAAATGTCAGTAGTGAATGTGATTTTCCAATGCCCATCTAACTTTTAAGTATTTTTTTTCAAGCCCCCTCACTGACAAAGCTGTCTGCTCCCCTCTACTTCAAGAGATTGTGTGAGCTGTGGTTTGTTCAATAGATTATGCCCATAAAAGAAATGAACAAATAATTCAGCTTTCTACTTTGTAAGATGGAGACAAATATGAGGAAAACCTTGTCAAGCATTGAAAGCAAACAAATTAGTTTCCTTGTGTAGGCTGGTCTGACTGGATCCAACTCACATACTTTGTATTTATTTTTTTAGAATTGAAATTTGTTGTTATATATTATGCAGACACATGCAAATCATTTGTGTTTTAGGATCCAGCAAAACTACAGTTGGAACGGAATTACTTCAGATATTTTTGGCGGCGGAAGTGCACATTGCTGAAGCAGAAATTGTCTGGCTGGGGTGCATGTGTTTATTGAAGTTACTTTATTTTATTACACAATACCTCGTGACCTTTTTTTTTCTTTATCTTGCACTTGAGAAATACACCATATATAAAAAAAAGAAAAAAACAACAACAACAACAAAAACTAAACCTAGTAGTAAAACTAATAATAAAAAAATTAAGTATTTTTGAAAAATAATAAAAACTAACAAACCTGCACTAAAAAGAATTCAAACTGACTAAAGTGGGGGAAAAAAGTAAAAATGAAATAAAACTAATATGGAAAATCCAACTCTATTATAGCCCTGTCTCTAACCCACGCATGGCCCCGATCACGATAAACAGAATAGAAAATGGACGGATGGAAGCTACATGCAGCAAAATGCCTCTTTCATGCTTCCGACTCTGACCTTCAGGTACTTCCTCATTCTCTCTGTTTCTTCGCAATAACTTCTCATTTCCTGTTTTCAAAGGAAGAAATATGAGATATAATTGACTTCATGGTTAAATAAAAATAACACTCTAGTCTGTTATAATGTTAGAAATGTATATTATAGCGTCTGCGATTGGCTGGCAACCAGTCCAGGGTGTCCCCCGCCTACTGCCCAAAGCCAGCTGAGATAGGCTCCAGCACGCCCCGCGACATTTGTAAGGAATAAACGGTAAAGAAAATGGATGGATGGATATTATAGTGTGTTATTAACTAATAATTCATTGTGTCTGACTATATTTTCTCAGATTTTCACTTCCTGTAGGTATAAAATTCAGTTAGCCATTCAGTTGATTGTCAACAACAGTGCCAATTGGGTGGAATTGATTGTTGATTAATCATGCCTTGAAGTAATTAAGAAGATCTGAGCTACACCAACTAATATTAAAAATTAATAATATATTCGTTTCCCCATAGTTAATCAAATGCAATCCCTTGCTACCACTAATGCAGAAGTTATACCGCAACTCCAAGTGCCCAATTCCAATGTAATGCATAACCATTTTTTTTTTATATTTCTGTTTCAAGTGAGCCATATATTTACATTATGGCTTTGTTAACAGCAAAGGCTATATTTGGACAGAAAGGGAAAGATAAATGAACTGCAGACGACACTTTAATAAGAAAAGTGACACATTAAAATTGGACATCTGATGAAGTTACTTGCGGTGGTCATATTAATTGAGCAACAGCTAATACTGTGTAGGGATGTAACGATATCCAAACATCATTATCACGATATGAAGGTCACGATACGATAACTATCACGATATTGTGGGGAGGTTGGCGATACAAAAGAAGGTCTCAATATTGTAAAAAAATAAAAAATAAAAAAAATACAAAAAAAACCCACACAATATTGTTTTTGTACATTACAGCAATGAAAAATCTAAAAACATATATATATATATATATATATATATATATATATATATATATATATATATATATATATATATATATATATATATAAATTATAAATACAATATATATATTGAGGCACTAATACAAGCATTACAATAAATTGATACATTTTTATTAACAAAATTAATAAATTAATAACTTAATAAATAAATACAAATGAATTAAATTAAATAAGAAATTAATACATAAAATAAATTGAGTTCTCCGCAAATTGACTCACAAGTATATTATGTTCTCCTTTATCTGACCCTTATCGTGGACTTTAAACATAGAAGGGCCTAAACATGCCTTGTGGAAGTTGAACTTCACTTAAAAAAAAAAAAAAAAAAAAAAACACACACCAGAGGGTGCTACAACTGCACAAATTTGAACAGGTGTGCTGCTATTAATATTGTGACATGGCGACGACGATATATTGTGGCGGTTTTAATATCGCAATATCACGATATTGCTGTTATCGTTACATCCCTATTACTGTGTGCCGCCGGCAGCGTTTGTCATTTTGCCAATGTTAGTGTTGAAGCTCATCAAATGTGTGCTTAAAATTGTTGTCAATTAGTCATTTATGTCAGTCTTGCAGCAATGTGTGAGAACAGTAATGATACAGTGAACGCAAATAATACTCTTTCTAGTTAGCTAACGAGTAACAATATTAATAAACCTCGTGTCTGTTTAAAAAAAAAAAAAAACGCAAACCTATTCAGAGATCTAACTAAAATCTTGCCGATGCCCCACTTCTCCTTTCCTGTCCCATCCCAATGCCAGCAGTATGTCATACAAGTCCATCTTAGCCCAGCAGTTGTTCCTTCTGTCTGGTTTGATGTGACAACACACTGCATCTTTTGACAATTCCTTAACAAAGCCACACCTCCATAAGAGTCACAGCACTGCCCGCCTAACCTAGTTTTGTTTTTTTGTTTTTTTTCCCCATATTGACCCCAAACCTACTTTCGATTTGCTGGACTAGAGGTAAATTGCTTTTCATAAATTCAATATTTGCTCTCAATACCCTGCAGAGAAAAGGATGTATGTATACCCACCCACACCTGAGTGTCCTTCAAGAGCGACGTCACCTGGACATTGGAGCACAGTAGCTGAGCGACTGCACGGTTCACTCCATACGAAAGCACAAAATGTGGTGAAAAACATTGTAGGTTTCAGTCTGTTTGAAATAAAAACGGATGATGCTAAATTAACTACAATACTACACAATAACATCATGGCAACACTGTAAATATGTATTTCCTAAACGCACACACAAAAAAGGCGTGGAGTATTCAGGCATCAGGCATTATGAAGAAATTTGCATTTTCCTACAAAAGAGCATCCATGAACTAGACAAAGTGAAATTTCTGCAGAAATCCCGTGAGAATGCTGAAAGCTGAATGCTAATAAAATATTTCCCAAGCGAGATTTGAACGCCAGGCAAGTATTTAACGTGTGAGCCAACTCAGCTTGTTGAAAATCATGGCTAATGGCCTATTTATATGTAAAAGTAGTATATGAAAGTACCCTCCATTCATTTAGAAGGAAAAATGGAACTAATTACATCCATTGGAAAAATGCAAAAAAAATCATATTAAATTCACTCAGTAGCGCCACCTATGCATGCATTACCCGCCATTCATTTACATGGAAAAAGTGGAACTAAGATAGTTGGTATACATGTATCACTTAGCATAATTGCCATGAATACATTTACAACGTACATTCGGAGGTGGGATTCGAACCTGTGACCTCCTGAATAGTGGACAATACATTTTACCAAGTGTACCACTCAGCAGTATCACAGAACTGGTAATGATGAGAAGTTGTATGTCTGAAAGTGGGTGTGGAAAGTGATACTTAGAAAAAGTTCAATGTCAGTCCCATTGAAAATGATGGGGAAAAGTTGATACTTAAACATTAAATTGTGCGTATACTGTAAGTACTGTGAAATCAGACGATATATTCCCAAGATGGCATGAATTTTTGAAGCAAGTTGAAATTTGAACGGTGTAAATCGGGAGTATTATGTGAGAGTTATTACACGGCAAAAAAGTGTGGAGAATAAAAAGCCGAACAACATATGTGGCAATGCTTTCAGCATTCCCACAAACAAGACATTTGCAATTTCCGGAGAAATTACATGTGAAGGCTGAAAGGCGGAATTGAAAAACATTGACTCATATGGAATGATTGGGAATGATATACAATGACCAGGAATGAGCCGAACATGTTGAAGTATGCTTGAGTCGGTCAATATGTGGAAACTGGAGGTGAAATTTTGTGAATGGGAACAATAAAAGTGAAAAATTGGAATGAATTGAATCGCTCAAGTAATATTGAAAGAAGAATGAGTAATGTAGAATATGTTTCTAATATGGGAATTTTTTTTCTGTGAAAAATTGGGAATTTGGTATGCGCACATTTTTGGCATGTTAGAAATTGTGGCCAAGGTGAATTGAATGAGTGGAAGTATTTAAATTTCAAATGGGAAAAATGCAATTCTGTTTTGCTCATTGAGAATGAATAGGGAATTTATTGTGGGTGTTTTAAAAGTGAAAATATTGAATATCAGTGGGAAATGTTGGCATGTTGAAAAATGAAATTAATTTCAAGATGAACTGAATAAGCTGAATGATTTAAATTTCAAGGGGAGTGATGTCAACTTGTAATGTGCCATGGGTTAAAAACCTTTGGGGAAAATTGGGCATCATTGTAAAAGAACGGCAAAATTTTGGGGTGAAAAATATTACATTTTGCAAAAGCTATAAACATTTGGAATAAAAAGTACTCGCCCACAAGGTGTGAATTTATGGAATATGTTGAAATAGGAATGATGTGAATTGGAGAAATTATGTACAAGGAGATGCATTTTTATAACTTGAACAGCGCAATATATAAAAAATAATAAATAGGAAACTGTTATTTGATGTTGTACTGTGGGTTATTGTGTCTGAAACTGCCTCTGACAAGGCAGCAATCCTTTTGTCACAATGCATTGATTCAGGTCTGTATAAGTTGACAATTTGAGCGACCTTCATTCAATGAAATGTTCAACCTGTAAACAAGCACACAGTCAAGCCACTATCCCGTCAAAGACGGTGATTTTCTTTGACTATTCATGATGCTCTCACTTATGCAACAAGTAGTTGTCTATTTATCACACACTGTGACACAAATTTTAGTTTACACCTGCAGTCATTTATGTTTGAAAACGGAAATATTGTACATTATGTCCTTACCTTCTGTGGCGTTCCAATTGTAGAGAACATTTCCTCCCATGAAGTAATGTCACATTGCGTACACTGGACCCGTAGTGATGACATTTTGCTTAATGGAGCCCGATGACGTCAAACATTTGCATCTGTAACAAGACTTCTCATTACTAGGGCTTTCTAAGACTTAAGAGGGGGAAAAAAAGCGAAGGTCAAACTGCTTCATGGTGGCATTTTCAGTGCGACGTGGAGAAAATCATCTTGAACATTGGGCCACTTGAACACGGGTTTAAAAATAGATTTTTATTTTAATTGGGAAGCAAGGTGAAATAATGTGTAGTGGACGTGTCACTGTTCTGAGTTTTCGGGTTCGGTTTCTGGCCCTTCCTTTTGCTCATGTGAGTTGTCTCCAGGTATTGCAACTTCATCCCATATTCACAAAACATGCATTGATTCAGGATTACTTGATTGATCCTAACAGGGCAATTTCCTCAGTCACAAGCCATCCAAGAAACATGAAAACAACAATACAAAACGGTCACCTTTCAGTGACCTGAGTTTTGCAGATGAAAAGAAGAAAAACATGAAGATTGGGGTGGGAAACAACAAGACTCATGCACCCTTGTAGCACATAAACAACACAAGCCCATTGCTAAGTGCAGTGTGAAAAGGCGCATGCATACAGTCATGAACTTGTTTTAACGGAAAATCTGGGACCTACGATGTTCTTCAGTTCAGTCGGGCTCTGCGTCCGCTATGTGTAGTAAAGTTCTGCCTCATAGGCACATTAAAAGTTTTGCATTTGCGAGCCAGGTATGGCATGGCAATATATTATAATGTGTTTATAACATATTCAAAAAGGAGGACTTGCACAGTTTAATGATATCATTACAAGAGGTGTATCAAATATTTGGGCTTTACAAAGACAAATGTTTTCAGCTGATTGACATTGTCAAATAGTTATTGTGCTCATTATTTTGTGTAGTTGGCAGTGGTGCAAAACTATACTGCATCATACTGAAAGCCATCCATTCTATATGTGAATGACTGTTGACCAGTTCAGGTTGTAGTCTGACTTTGGCCCGCGTCACCCGGATAACTCATTTTTGTCCTAACAGGATAAGTGGGAAAGAAATGGATTAGTTAGAAAACTATATTATATATTGGATGTGCTTTCAGTAGGATGCAATATGATTCTGCATCTTTTTCAACCTTACAACCACATTAATGAGTATGTTGCTACATACATTTATTTATTTTTAGAAAATTTTCAGCAGCGCAAAAGTCTGACCATGACCAACTTGACGTATTTCCTGTATTTTAATTCCTCATATAATCATAATTCTTAAAAATTATGTTAAAAGTAGGCCACTGATTTCTATTGGCGCTTTTCGCCTGACCTTGCTTCCATTTCTAATTAATACCATTTCTCAGAAGCTGGCAATATGTTGAATACCAATCCTACACTTCCATTTAGAGTTCTTTCTCTCTTTTTTGAAAGAATATTTAAAACACATGGATACATTAGTTATTCAGCTCTGTCTGGTCACAGTTTCCTTTAATATCTTACCTAAAACATTGTCTCCGCTGGCAACAGTTTGACCCGGGAACCAACGCTGGTATTTCCATTAGATTAGGAGAACTTCATTCAAAACAGAAGCAAAGCGGAAGTCCGCCAGTGTCATTAATGGTGCAACAAATACAGTCACTGTGTGTTATGAATAAAATTCTAACACCAGTCGTATTTACACGGTTGGTCTAGATGAATTGCCTTACCGTTGCCTCCTCAGTCATTGTTCACTTTGAATCATGCTTAAAATAACTCACTAATGTCATCATTGTGATCTGTTTTCCCTGCAGCATGACCGTAGTAATGAGGACCCAAGCCAGGTGGGAGATACTAGACAGGAACGAGGTCTTTAACATGGGCGTGCTTCTCATAGCGGTGGGCTCTCTGCTTGTAGTCAGCAGCTTTCTCGCTTTGGGATTCACTGGAACATTCCTTGGTAAGTCTAGTTGGTTTTATGTTACAATGTAAAAAAATACGTATTTGCACCATATAGGAATTGCTGAGGGTGTTGAGGTGGTCCGCTGGTCCATGTGAAGATAAAATAAAAATGCAGAACATGGTCCTCTGCATCGTCAAAGGACTCTCTGGCAGACGTTCCCAGCAGACCCTCACAATACGTTTGGGTCTTCCAGGTCGGACCAACATCTTCCCTCCCACAGGGAGGGATCAATTTACAGCTGCAGTTCTTTCTTTGGCCAAGTATCCAAGACGTACGGCCACCAAAGCCAGGCAATGTGGCAGATCCAGCAGATGGCACTAAAAAAAAATAAAAACAAAAGCCTATGGCAGTGGCAGTTATCACCTTTATCACCTTTTTTAGGGGAGGTAAAAAAATAAAAAAATAAATAAATTAATTAATTAATATAAAAAAAAGCACACTGGTAAAATTTGCATGGCCTTGTTGCCTTGCATATGGTGCACACTGTAACAACTATGGCCTATGGCCCAGTCAACCCTCTAATTTTTTTTTTTAAAGTTTGCTTCTTCTAAAGCAAATTCTCTGCAGTTGCATAAATATTCCACTGCCCAGACAGGATCCAAGCTTGGTTAGCTTTGCAGGTGGTCACCCAACCACCAACAAAGCTCTTTTGAAGCCACTGACCAGGTGACAAAGGAATTTATGCGTCTGCCGAAGGAGTGTATTCAAGCAGTCTTCTCGGAGCCCGAGAAACGCCTTCAATGAATTGGAATATACAAACGACTGATCAAAGTAATGTTTATGAAGTTTCTTATCAACCAGGGGGGACTCTCTGGCGTCACCCCTCCAGGGGGGCACTCCTGGAACGTCTAGATGGAGCAACAGCACCGTCAAGTGGTGAAACTTGGAACTAACCTTAGTGACAATTCATACAAGTAACCGCATTTTTACACATTTATACCGTGATAATTCTTGACAGATAACTGAACTGCGTATGATTCATGTTATATCTTTGTGTGTATGAACGTCCTATTTCATTTGTACTCCATAAGGAATGAAAGGTAATCAATATCTTTCAGTTCAGTCAGATTAGGCTCAAGTAGAAATTACCTCACAAGTTGGTTTATAATGCATTAATTACGATGTGTTAAACGGGTTGTGTGGGGAAACTGATTTGCCAGACTGACCAAATTTAATGCCAAATTATTAATTCCATTAATAATTTTTTTTAAATCTGCGTGAGCGAACAGAAAGGGTGTGCCACCCCCTTACTGAAGCCCCGCCCATAGACTTTAAAAAGACGAGGGGACCCCCTCGCCTCCTCTCTCTTCCAACTTCGCTCTTCCCGATCGCTCTCTACCTGCAAGTTTCCCAGCCTGCTCCAGCTCTTTGTTCCAAGAAACTTGCCAACCACGTGGCCTTTTTTTTTTTCTGGCAGCAACCGTTGCCGAGAGCAGACACTCGCTCCACGCCACGCCAAATCAGGTGCAAACTACAACGCTGACCCCAAAGACTCTTTTACTCCTTTTTTTCCTTGTTTTTTTTTTTACCATCGGTGATTGCCCGCCAGCGGTGAGCTCAGCGGCCCCGGGGTACACTTGCCACGTACCGCCGGACTCAAGGTTGTTGCACCTAAGCCGCCCAGCACCTCACCTGCTATTCGGTGGCGCCCCGCCACGGTGCTAGCTCACCTCCAACGGCTGGCCTTCCCCGTACGCAGGCGCGTAGCGGACCGAGCTCCAACACCTGGAGTCGGACAGCTGTCCGGCAGAACCAACCTCGCCGGAGAATCAACCTCGCCGAGTCGCCGACCAATCAAGGGACGAGCCGCGCAACTACGTCAGCCCCCGAGCGGCTTCCTTGCTCACCTGTGGAATAGCCCCTTTTTTTTGATTTTCTTGCCTTTTTCAACGAACATTGACTATTTTCCCCCCTTTTTCACAAGACCTTTCTGCTCATTCGACGCAAACGATTCTCGTAAGTGTGCGTTTGATTTCCAACTCGGCGTACCCCTGCTGCAACTTACGTTTGAAACATATCACAGATCTGGCAGGTCAAATCTCTCTTTTCCTGTTTCCTTATTCATTCGCATTCCTTCCTTATTTGCATTAGCTTTATTTTATTTCTTTTCTTCTGACGGTAGAATAGTTAGATAGGCAGTGTTTTGATTCTGTAGTGTAGCAATCGTGAATAAATGCATGTTTTATTAACTCTACTCCGCCTAAGTCATCTGTGTTTCCGAGTGGATTATTATTCTTTTGTTAGTACAACGAACCACTGAATATCGAGTGTGGCGACTTTAGATTATAAATGACTGATGAAGAAAGGATTTTGGTCGTTGTTTGCTCCTGTTAACCCAAAGCAAAGCCAACGTGGTGCCCCTAGAGGTTATTCGTCCAAAAGACGACCCAATTATCGCTACAACACAAATAATGCATTTTCTGCCTCTGATACAATTTTTTGTTTTATTTACATTGGGAGTCATATTTTGACTATTTGGGTAGGCGTTTGCATTTGGTTTCTAGGTCAGTTGTTGTGTTGAGTCATTTCCAAGACGGTGCTTTTTATTATTTCCACAGTTCAAGCATCTTATTATACACAGGGCGAGCTCTGTCACGATTAGAAAGTGACAGAATGTGACTGGTGGAATTGGAATGAGGCGGTTGCTTATCTTTTGCAATTCCATCAGTCATTGGATGGATGGATGGATGGATGGATGGATGGATGGATGGATGGATGGATGGATGGAAGGAAATGTTGCAGTAAAGCTTTTAACTCATTGACTGAGTTTGCAAGGCCCACAGAATATTATGTTCTAGTGCTATAAAAACATGTAACCTACCAAAAGAAAGATTAGTCTCTTCTTTCATCAGAAAAAAAAGTATATTTCTATCTGTTTCCATTTTGCAGCAATTAGCAATAGATTATAGCTAAGTTTCTTCATTATTCACAAATCTGTTTAGAACACTGGAGAAAAGAGCTTTGTTGCAACATGGCACTGGTCGATCTCTTATACTCTGCTGCCACCTGTTGGCCATTAAGCATTCTCTTCGTGTCAGAAGCTGCTTCAAAGCCTTCTGCGTGTTCTAGTATTAAAAAAACATTTAAAAAACATATAAATACGTTTTTGGGACCATGGCAGTATTTAAAATAGAACATTTTTTATATGTTTTGGGGAGCAAATGAGATAAGTGTCTGGTGTTTTTGATCAAAATTACATGAAAATGACCCATACACATCGTTGAGTCTCTGGTGAGCAGTTGCTCATTCGCATGTGACTCATTTGCATGCGACAGAACCACCACCCCCAAAAACAGAGTGCTTTCAACCAATGTTATGTGTCTGTAATGTTTACAAAACATATATGTAAAACACGAAAAAATAACAATGACCAACAGAGGAAAATAGAACAGGAAGCGTGGCGGTTTGCTAGTTAGCACCCCAAGTTAGGTTAAAAAAAAAAAAAAAAAAACATGACGAAAGGGAAGGGGAATAAATCTAGAATCTGCTTTAAATTGTAAAAAAAAATCTAGACTATGTCTCTTTTAAGGTTTATTCACTTTTCCCCACTTCTGCTCACCCCAAAAGCTCTGTCAATAAAAGTTCTGTTTCAAATGCAGATTAAAGGCAGACCTGTTGATCTCTTGCCCAATTTTTGTCTTTAATGTCAAAATCAGATGTTTCATTTTACAGCTAAATTTTAGGAATTTGCCTTACTGGTCCATTTGGATGAGGACCAAGTCCATATATTGTCACCTTTTACCCTTTGTAGATATAATGGCCCGGTTCCAGTATTTGTCAATTTAGTGTACCGTTTATCTTTCTAATGGTGGCCCAGTAATAGCTCTTATTTTGGAACTCAGTTATGAGTGTACTGTATGTATATTACTAAACATCTAGACTAAGTGCAATTTCTGGCAAAATTGCATGGGAATGCTGAATGCTAATAGCTGAATGCTAAGCTGAATGCTTATGAAGTAAATTGAAACATAAATTATGTGAAAATTGCGTTTACATTGAAGTTAAAATATAAATGAAAAAAAAAGGAAAACTTGAACTGCAATTTGTCTAAGGTTGGATTTAATAATTTCAGAGAAATTATAATCCATTTCCTGATACGATACTCAGTTGGTACCAAACCATCAAATGGACTAAAATGAGGTCCAAGCGGGGTTTGAACCCAGGTTCTCCATGGGGGAGGCAGTTGCTCTAACGACTGAGTTCACTTGCCTTGTTCAAATTTAATGGCTAATGGCGTATGTATTTTAAAAATAGCCATCTGATGAATCATTTAGGTTGCCAATTGATATATTTGCAATGTACAGTCGGAGGTGGGATTCGAACCCAAGACCTCCTGGTTAGTGGACAGCACACTTAACCAAGTGCGCCACTGAGCAGTATCAGAGAGCAAGTAATGATCAGTTGTATGTATGAAAGTGGACGTGGAAAGCAGGACTGAGTTCAATGAAGTCCCATTGAAAATGAATGGGGAAGAGTTGATCTTTAACGTTAAATTATGCGAGTACTGTAAGTAACGTGGAATCAGGCCATATATACCCCGGAAGGCGTGACCTTTTGAAGCAAGTTGAAATTTTAATTCTGTAAATCGGAAGTATAATGTTGGAGTAAAGTGAGGAGAATAAAAATCCGAGTAACATATTGTAGGAATGCTTTCAGCATTCCCACAATAATGTTCACAATAAATCCTTAATGCATGCTCATAAGTAGATTTGTTACAAACTGCTTATATTTGGGCCTCTTTAGTCAGGAAAACAGAATTTAAATGTGAAAATCCCTCCGCCCTCAATCAGGTCATGATGTTTTCCTAATTAAAATACAATTACCTACATGGGTATTAATACCTCAGCGGCGTGATGTGATCGTCAACACCTCCTAGCCTCTCGTAGGTAGATTTACAAGCAATAATGATTTGAATTGAATTTACAGAGGAGGGAAAATGCATGCTCCAATGTAAGCCCTTCCGACCCACGCGGGCCTTCGAGGGTAAAGCCTGTGTTGATTGCATGTATCATCTGAGCTCTATATTAAGCGCCACAAGTCACCGTGACCTGATGAGTCAAGGCGATGGAGCAGAAACAAAAATAATCAAACTACACCGGGCGCTAATGTGTCAACCACCTGGCATCACAACTTAGATCACGTCTGCACGCGTTTGCCAGAGAGAGGACTACATTTCCCATCGCGAGATGCTGTGACTATCGCGTGACCGGTAGCGAGACTGGGAAAATCTAACATGGCGGCGCTCTGCTGCTAAAATAGAATTAGCTTTATATTTCTAATTAAACCCGAATTTAATGATTAGATAAATTCGATTTTTTTCTTTTCTAAGAAAGATCGGAAATATTATCCAGTGTGGACGACCTCGAACGTTTTATTGACGATTATTTTTATAGCTGCGCGATGGATGATCTGGCGGCTAGTCGGGATAATCCTTCGAAAAAAAAAAGGAAAAATGACCCGTCAACAGACACGGACGATTTAGCAACCGCCGACGTATCGGTGAGTATGCTGGATTCCATAAATAAAAAACTTGACGTCCTCTGTCTTATCCGCGAGGACGTCAAAGAATTAAAGGCAAGTTTGGAATTCGTTAGCCAACAGGTAAGCGATCTCCAACGCGATAACTCCGAGCTACGCTCCTCTCTCGTCGCTGTCACAGCCGAGTTGGAGACGATTAAAAAGGAAAATAAAATGCTAAAGGAAACGGTCTTAGATGTTCAATCCCGTAGTATGCGGGAAAATCTAATATTCTCAGGTATATCCGAAAATTCTCCAGATAATCCAGAGAGTGAGATAAAAAAATTCATGACATCATCGCTAAAGATCCCACAGGAGACGGTAAATAATATCTCTTTTCACCGTGTACACCGGCTCGGAGCTCGTAAGGGCAATAAGCCCCGTCCTATTATTGCTAAGTTCGAACATTTTAAACATAAAGAATTGGTAAAAAGTAAAGGACGGGAGCTCAAAGGGACATCTTTCGGGATGAATGATCAATTCCCAAGAGAGATAAACGAGCGGCGAAAAGTACTGTTTCCTATAATGAAACAAAATAGACAGGAGGGTAAACGGACTTCGATGGTCGTTGATAAATTATATATCGACGGCCAGCTATTCCGAAACCCAACCTCGACCCCTTGGCTGTTCTAACTGACAATTGGTAGAGCCGAGCATTGTGTGATTATTTGACGTATGTATATGTATATGTATGTGTATGTATATGTGTGTATATATGTATATATATGTATATGTATATGTATGTATATGTATATGTATGGATAATGGGTTACGAAATAGAATATGAATTTATATTATGCATAGGCTATATAGTAATAATAATAATAATATTAATAATAATAATAATATAAAAATATATTCTTAAAAAAAAAAATAATAATAATAATAATAATAATCTCGCTTAGGTCACCATTTACTGGTGTATTGTTATGTTGAATCCCCCACAGATTTCCTTCACACTCACTTCCCCCCACGTTTCTTCACTATTATACTTATCTACTTGCTATCTCTCTCTTTATATAAATTATATAAATTGCCTAATTACTCTTTTGCTATCCTACAATATGTTAATATTAATAAGCAGCTTATATAGATGTATACATAAGACTGAGTCTATATTGCTTGTATGCAGAAATTAGTTCTGGTCTCCTGGAATGTGTGTGGCGCTCGCTCCCAGGCAAAAAGAATAAAAATTTTAGACCATCTCTCAAAATTTAAGGCAGATATTTGTCTCCTACAAGAAACCCACTTACAAAAATCAGAAGAAAAATTATTTATAGATAAAAATTTTAGTCAAGTTTACTCTGCCTCCTATAATAGTAGACAAAGAGGTGTCTCTATACTTATACATAAGAATTTATTCTTTACTCTAAATAATATAGTAACAGATTTAGAGGGCCGATATATTATTATCCAGGTAACTCTATTTAATAAAGTATATACAATTGGTAATTTATATGCCCCAAATAATGATGACCCTGATTTTTTCCATGAATTTTTCTCTCGGTTACTCGATTTAGCAACAAATTCTACTATTATTATTGGAGGTGATTTTAACACGGTCTTGAACCCGTTAATAGATCGTTCTAATAATACGATATATACAAGGCGATTACGATCCGCTAAAGTAATAGATGAATATATGGAGGATTTTGGCCTCAGCGATGGCTGGAGACTTCAAAACCCAACTAAGAAGGAATTTACTTTCTTCTCTGCTGTGCACCGATCATTCTCAAGAATTGATTTTTTCCTTACAAATAATTCTATTGTTGATAAAACTGCTATAAAAATACATTCTATAATTATAAGTGATCATGCACCAGTCTCCCTCACTCTACAAATTGACTCTACCTTTAAACCTCCCCCGATATGGCGTTTTAACATCTCATTACTGAAAGACGTAGAGTTTGATAAAATTATTAGAAGGGAGTGGGCAGATTTTTTGGAAATAAATGACTCTCCAAATATATCTCCATCTCTTCTCTGGGAAGCAGGGAAAGCGGTAATTAGAGGGAAAATTATATCATATTCAACTTATAAAAAGAAACAGGATCAAAAATTAGAAAAATACCTGGAAGATAAAATTAAACAACTAACGGATGAATATGTATTAAACCCAAATAATCAAATATGGATAGAACTACAGAATATAAAAATACAGTTAGATAACATGTTATCTAAAAAGACAGAGTTTATAATACAACAGTTGAGATATAATAATTTTGAACATAATAATAAATCAGGTAAATTCCTGGCAAATCAACTTCAACGGAATCGGGAAAAATCTCTTATAACGGCTATTAAAGATATAAATGGTGAATGCACACAATCACCAGAAGAAATTAACCATATTTTTTATAACTATTATCGAAATCTATACACAGAAATTAATAGACCTAACCCTGAATATATTGAGGGATTCCTAAACAGCTTAAATATACCTCAGTTATCTATTGAACATAAAGATATTCTCGATACCCCGCTTACTATAGATGAGTTGTATCGTGCTTTAGACAGTATGCCTAATGGCAGAGCACCTGGTCCAGACGGCTATCCGGCTATATTTTTTAAACATTTCTGGTTAATGTTTGCTCCATTATTTCTAAGAGTAGTAACTGAAATTAAAAGTAAAGGTGATATACGTCAAGATATGAATATAGCAGCAATTAAACTTTTATTAAAGCCAGAAAAAGACCCTACCCTCCCGTCAAGTTACCGACCGATATCACTAATTAATACCGATATTAAAATTATCGCTAAGGCCTTGGCATCTCGATTAGAGACGGTAATCTCGACAATTATTCATAGTGATCAAACAGGTTTTATTAAAGGTCGTCATTCTACTAATAATATTAGGAGACTCTTTAACTTGATTAGTATGTCACAGCGGTATGATAAAAAGGCAGTTGTTATTTCGCTGGATGCAGAAAAAGCATTCGATAAAGTTAACTGGTCCTTCCTCTTTGCTGTCTTAAATAAATTCGGCTTCGGGGAGTCATTCATTCAATGGGTCTCAATATTATATGATTCTCCTAAAGCTACAGTTACTACTAATGGGATTACATCACAGAGTTTTACTTTACAAAGGGGAACAAGACAAGGGTGCCCAATGTCTCCTTTATTATTTGCTATATTTATTGAGCCGCTTGCATTAGCTATACGTCAGGATAGACGGATCCAAGGAATCCACTCCGGGACAATAGAACATAAAATTAATCTATATGCCGATGATATATTACTCTATTTAGAAGAACCTTCTATCTCGCTAGGGGAAGCATTTAAATTAATAACTAAATTCTCTCACTTATCAGATTACTCTATTAACTGGACAAAATCAACATTATTACCTATTACAGAAAATTCATGGAATCCTACAAGTCAGGATCCACACTACTCCTTTCCTACAGGTAATTTAAAATACTTAGGTGTTAAAATTTCACCTAAGTTAACTGAATTAACTTCTTTAAATTTTCCACCATTATTGGATAGTATCCGTAGTGACCTGGAGCGCTGGAATAATCTTCCGATCTCTTTAATAGGACGGATAGCTACTATAAAAATGAAAGTTTTACCAAAGATTAATTATTTATTTTCAATGATTCCATTTAAACCTACGTCTAACTGGTTCCAATCGCTGGACTCTGCTATCATAAAATTCTATTGGAATAAAAAAAAAGCCAAAATTAGTCTATCTACTCTTCAGGAAAGTAAATCTAAAGGAGGTTTAGAGGCACCAAACTTTATGTACTATTATTTAGCTAATCAACTACAATATCTTGTGCTATGGACACAACCCAACAGAGATACTAACTGTTGGTTGGAATTGGAGCAGAAGGATTGTAATAATCTTAGACTGTCAGATTTACTCTTTATTACAAAATCAATAAGACGACATAATTGTTTTAAAAACCCAATGATAGCCGCCACCCTGACTGCCTGGTGGAAGGCATTAGAAATTACAAACTCCCAATTGGCGCCCTGTGGGCTCTCTCCCATTTGGCATAACCCCGACTTTCAATTTAATAATCAGTCGTTCCATTTAAGCCTATGGGAGCAGAAAGGAATTACACACCTTCATCATCTTTTCTCAGATAATAAGTTTATATCGTATACAAACTTGGTCCAGAAATATGAAATAAAAAAGGGAAATTTCTTACATTATCTGCAAGTTAAAAATATGGTTAAGAAACAAATCCCAACACTTCAGGATACGCTCCAACTGCCTGTCTTAGCTAAAGATATTATAAAGCTTTCTCCAACAACAATAAAGAAAATATCAAAAATATATAAGTTATTTTTATACACAAATAAAACGTATTTACCGACTTTAAAATGGGAAAAAGACTTGTCTATAGTTCCGGAACCAGACTTTTGGACCCAAATCTGTGAAAATGTATTTAAAATGACCAAACAGACAAATTTGCAACTTATCCAATATAAGATACTTCATAGAACATATATTACACAATATATGATGAAAAAAATGGGACTCTCTGACTCCGACATTTGTCTCCAGTGCTCACAAAACACTGCCGATACTTATCTTCATGCTTTATGGTCATGTACTCCAGTGCTGCATTTCTGGACTAAAATCTTGGAAAAGCTCGCTGATATATTAAACTGTAGGCTTCCTTTATCTCCAAGATTGTGTTTACTAGGTGACTTAAAGGAAGGCTCCTTTAATTTTACATGTATGGCTTGATTGGCAGTAAATAGTTAGTATAGCTACGAAACATGCATAAGAGCTGAAGAATACACTCCTATATTGATTTATTTAACTTTTTTCAACATAGAAGTACTTCCGTGTTGCAACGCCCCGAAGTGGTGACGTCACTAGTGTGTATACTCGCTTGGGGAACAGTAGTTCACGCAGACATAACAACGAGGAAGACACAAACGTCAGTTATGCCTTACTGTATTGCAAAATTTTGCAAGGCGTCGGCAAGGAAAAACCCGCGAGAGACCCCCCCCCCAAAAAAAAAAAAAAAAAAAAAAAGCTACTTGAGTAGACAATGGTTTGTTTTCTAAGTGCTGTCAACCTCCCGAAGGACAAGCAGGCGTGCGCGCAGCGAACATTTCAGGCATGAGGACTTCGAATATATGTTACAATTTGAGATGGGGTACGCCACACGCCTAATACTAAAGCCCAACGCAGTACCGAGTATCTTTAAAGAACCAGACGTGGGAAATAATCAAGCCGATGGAGGAGCCGCAACTGCTAGCAACACGGAGCCTTCACTCTCACAACAGCCGGCACAAATCGAGGTCTTACTACGGCCACTGAAAGATCTCGGAGAAGCGAAGCAAATTTAAAGCGAAAGGTAGGCATGTTTCGGGGGTGGGGGGGCATTGGTTATTATACTGCACGGACTGTTTTATTTCATAATTCATTTGAAGGTGGCCAACGCAGGGGCACGTCGGCACGTTACCGTAATGCACAGTATTAACAATCGTTGGGGCGGCTGGCTTGACTTCGTCTTTTCGAGTGGCGGCTGGCCTGACCGCAGTGGGACGCTACGCAAAAAAGAAAAAAAAAACAGCTAGGGGAGGTTGGGTGCTGTAACGACCATACATTTAATTTTACTATTTTTTCTTTTTCCTGAAATATTTCGTCAGTTCCACACGTTTTGCATTGCTCGTACTGTGTGTCACTTTACCTGTTGGATATTTGCTCCTCCAAGACTTTTCTTCTTCACATCTTTCATCGCAACCAAAGCTATCCTGAGAATGTCTATTTAGTATTGCCATGTTGAATGTCTGATGTTCCAGGATGCAGTTGAGATTGTCCGCAAGGAACCGATCCTCGAGTTCTTTCATTTCCAGACAGCACACATTCATTAGCGGATTGTCCATTCCTGCAGCTCCCGCACGAGCACCACTCACCCCCCGCCTGATTCACTCGTTCGTCAAAGTTTATTTTGTGCCCGAAAAGACCATCTGGCGCCACAACTTTCACATCCAAGGCAGACTTTCCTTCGGTAGTGTTATTTTGTTGTGTTGGCTCGAAGCGATAAGGTTTAATCCTTCCGGGTTTGACGCTAGATGCACGGCTGCGTTGCATAGTGCTTCCATAGTGTAGCGTTTACACACTAGTGACGTAAACATCCGGGTTATTTAGTCACGTGTAACAAACATGCCGGCGTTCGATTCATTTTAACAATGGTTTAAAAGTTATTAAATGTACATAAAAAAATAATCACGTCACCAAATTAATTATTGAAAAAGTAGCAACTTTTTGCTACTAAAAATGGATCAATAAGTAAAGTGTCCCTTTAACAATAACTGAGCTACCATGTAAACAATCTCAATCTATATTTATAGCCCTTACTATTGCTAAAAAAATAATCCTTGTCAATTGGAAAAATAAACAATCTCTAAATATCGACCACTGGTTAAACTTACTAATAAATTATATCTCAATGGAAAATATCTCTGCCTTAAATAAAAATCAAGTATCAAGATTTAAACAAATATGGTCTATGTACATAGAATATTTTAATCTCAATTTGGCAACTTAATCCTGCCAAGATTCTGCCTGTTAACGAGAGCCACCACATCGTTACAACCTGTTTTCGCTGCTTCTGTATTTGGTATTTTGTATCTGATTGTTTTTGTTTTTATATAGTCAGGAACCTAGTTGCTGCTAGTGGGCTCGAGCATACCACACTATACGACACTATACTCATTAACTCCTTAAGATCTATTTCTAGTGGGCACTAAGCATCAACACTTGGTGTTACTGCATGCTAATTAGTCAATTTTCTTGACGCCGTCCCCTGTGGTCGGGCGGGGGTGGTTCTGCCCCCCCGTTGTCTGCTCGGTGGAGGTTGCGTCTTGGCCGCTCCATGGGCCCCCTGTGGGGTGCGGTGTTGGGGTGCTTCCCCTGGTGCCCGGGGCGGTGCCGTCCCGGCGCGGTCCGCTGCTCCGTGCCCGGCGGCGCGGTTCGGGGTGGGTGGGCCTCCGGTGTGCCCCGTGGTTCCCTATCCCCTCCCCCTTCCTCCCCCCCGTCGCCTCTCCCTCCTCGCCTCCTCCCGCCCATCCTCCTCTGCCTCCCGGTCCCTTTTCCCTTGTCGCCCTCCCTCCCCCCCCCCCCCCCTCCTGCCCTGCAGCCGCCCTTTCGCCTTCTTGTCGTCTTCTCCCCGCTCCCCCCCCCCCCCCCTTCCCTGTCTGCCCTGCGGCCCCTCCCCCTCCCTCTCCCTGGGCCTGGGGCTCCCTCCCCGGCCCGGGCGTCGGGCTCCGGGGGCCGGGCGAGGGTTTGGGGCCTGCCCCACTCCGGTAGAACTCCTGGCGCCCCGGGCGGGCTCCGGTGGCCGGTGGGCTGTCCGGTAGCCCTGCTGCGCTGGCTGTCCGCCCATTGTGGTGCCGGGTGGATGAGGTGGGGGGCCGGTGGGGGTGGGGGTGCTGGGGGGCGGGCGTGCCACCTACACCTGCCGGGTTGGGTGAGGCCCCGCTGGTCGCTCCTCTTACTCACTTCACTAGCTTGCACTATACACTTTGTAAATATACACATAGGGCACACAACACATTTCTTGGTGGGGTGGGGAAGGGTGGAAACACCGTCTTCACCCTTCAACTCCCCTCCAATTTTAATGCACCTCACGTCCAAGGGGAGGGGTGAGTTGGGGCGGGGAGCCATCAGAGGGGATGGACTGCAGTGCCTGGCAGCGCTGTGGTCCCCCCCATTTGTGTCCCTGCCCCACCACTTTGTCCCTCCATTCCCTTTTTTAATGCACCACACATATACATATTAATTTTTTTGGGGGGGACACGGGTGTGTCGGAGTAGGGGAAATTTTTTCCCTCTGCTCCGACTCACCTGCTCCCAATTTTAATGCACCACACGCACACACTTGTATATACACTGGGTGGGGCCACATTCACGGTGTAAGGGTAGAGCTCGCCAGTCGGCGAGCTGGCGGACTCAGTAACAGGGTTAGGTGTCACTAGTACTCTGGGCGTGACGACCGGGGCCTCTCCCCACCGGGCTCGGTGTTCTGGTGTTCCGCCTTCTCCCCTGGTGCTTCCTCCTCTGCTTCCCCCCTCCCGCCGCTGTGCAAATCTCGCGCGGCTGGAGGTGGGGTGGGCACATCTTCCCTCTCTGCGCTGCTGCCCGGTGCCGGTTTCCGGGGGGGGGTTCTCGCGGGGGGCCGGGTTCGCGGGGGGGGGTGGCGGCCGTCGGGGGGGGGGGGGGGGGGGGTTGGGGCGCGGCTTGTTTGGGGGGGGTGGAGGTATGGGTGGGTGGGGGGTTGGGTGCTGGGGGTCGGGGTGTGTTCGGGGGTTTGGGGGTCGGGGGTGGTGGGGCCTGGGTCGTGGTGGATGGCGGGTTTGGGTGGGGTGCGGGGGGGTCGTGGGGGGATGGGGGCTGGGGACCGGTGGGGCGCTGTGGGGGCCCGCTGGGCCTCGTTCTGCGGCCTTGGGCTCGGGGGTGTGGGCCGGGGCTGGGGCGGGGGTGTTCCGGGTGTCTGGGTCGGCTCGCCGACCGGTGTCCGCTCGGGTGGCTTGGGGGTGGCCTTGGTGCTGCCCCGGCCTGGGGATTCCGGGGGGGGGGGGGAGTGCTCGCTTTGCTGGACCGCGGTTGACGGCTTCTTTCTTTGGTGGTGGTCCTTATGCATGCCAGATCCGTCGCACCAGCATCTACTGAAACTCAACAGAAGTACCCTCTCCCTCCCACAGCCCCTTGAATCAGTTGGTGCTGGTGTCTGTGGTTCTCACTTTGCTTTATCTATCCTTCCCTCCTTCCTCTCTTTAGTTTTTCCTCTGGTCACTTGAGATCTTAATTTATTAGAAGTATGAGGTTTCTGGGGTTGGCATAAGACTCTGGTTTTGTAACCACGCAGGAGGGGTCTTGTTGGTGCTGGACTTCACTTTGATGGATTGGATGTACTGGCTTCTATGGATCTCACTCTGCCTTATCGATCCTTCCCTCCTTCCTCTCTTTAGTTTTTCCTCTGGTCTCTTGAGATCTCGCTAAATTTGCTGGAATTTAGAGGCTTCCGGGGTTGGCGTAAGACTTTGATTTTGTAATCATGGGGAAGGCAGGAAGTGTTTGGTCGGTGCTGGATTTCACTTTGATTTACCTTTCTTTTCTCTTTATTTCTTTTTTTTTTCTGACCTTTTCTCTGGTCTCCTGACCATTTAAACCTCACGACTCTGGCAAGATTCTGAAGTACCTGGTTAAGGCGAAGGGTAATGGGATATTTATAAGGTTTTAGGTGAATGAATGAGTATAAATTTATACGTATTTGCACGCACGCACACGCACGCACGCAAACGCACACACGCAAACGCACGCACGCACGCAAACGCACGCACACAGAAAAAATACAAATAAAAAAAAATAAAATAAAAAAAAATGAATTGAATTTACAGAGGAGGGAAAATGCATGCTCCAATGTAAGCCCTTCCGACCCACGCGGGCCTTCGAGGGTAAAGCCTGTGTTGATTGCATGTATCATCTGAGCTCTATATTAAGCGCCACAAGTCACCGTGACCTGATGAGTCAAGGCGATGGAGCAGAAACAAAGATAATCAAACTATACCGGGCGCTAATGTGTCAACCACCTGGCATCACAACTTAGCCATTGCGGTCAAACGTGTCCATTTGACTGCCACTACACACTTGAGAGAAAGCAGGTTGCCCCTTTTTCCAGCACCACCACCACAATGAAACCAAACATTGGTGACACAAGAAAACAGCAGGTTTCATTCGTCTTTGAATTTTGCGACTGCGGTGGGCAAAAATTGGGTTAACTTAATGTTATGCCACCGTTGCCATTTTTTCCCCACCCCAATTCGAAAACAAACAAGCAATTGCCTCCAACCCGTAGGGGTTTCAATGATGATGCAGCATTGTAGCGGTTATATAACGTTGACATTAGCAGCACACAAGGCCACAGGATGTTTGTTTTTTCTTTTAGACTTTTTTTTTTTTCTCCTCCACTTTCTAAGATTTTGTCCTCTTATATTTGCTGGCTCTGGGAAACCTGTTGCATACTACTCAGGTTGCAATAAACAGTGGCCTAGTTCAGACCCCTGAGGTACGGAAGGTCCATCAAGGATGAAACTATTTTGCACTCACAACTTACATGACAGTTGACTCTCAAGTCATCTTGAATGGCAACATGTAATTACAGTCAAACTTTGGTTTTCAAACATAATCCGTTCATCTAAAAGCGATTTGTTTGAAATCTGAAACTATTTTTCCCATTATAAATAATGTAAATAATTTTAATCCGTTCCAAGTCTAAAAAACTTTTTACAAGTTTTTTTTTTTCTATTTTACACCATAAACTGCACTGTATACTGTTTACCATAAACAGAAAAGAGTAGAAATAGACACTGTTTGCAAACATTTCGTCTTTATTTTTACCAACTGTAATATACAGAACATTAAAGGTTACGTATGATACAAACATTTTTTGAAAAAAGTGCATAAAATTACGTAACAGAGTAACATATAAAACTCAACTCAACTTTAAAAGATTTCAAAGATCATGTGAACATAAAAGATCATGTGAACATTAAAAAAAAAAAAAAAGGTAATGATAAAACAAACATTTTGGAAAAAAAACCCTGCAGAAATTAATAATAAAATATCAGTGAACAAAGGAAATAAAAAGATCATGATCATGTGAACGTAAAAAAAAAGGCACATTTTCAGCAATTTTTCAAAGGAGGTCGAGAGCCGATTTTTTTGGACGAGTTCTGAGATTTTCTGGTCGAAAACCGATTTGGTCGGGAACAGAAACGTTCGAAAACCGAGGTTTGACTTTATCTGTCTGTACTGATGTCTGTTGTGTTTTCTGCAGGTGACTACTTTGGCATTCTGATGGACGAGAAGGTGACAGGCTTTCCCTTCAGCCTCACAGAAAATCCAATGTACTGGGGCAGCACTGCTAACTACCTTGGCTTAGCACTGATGTAAGTGTCTGAATGTACAGTAGGTATACTGTACACCTTTGTGTAATCGAATATGCAATGTACCATTAAGCAGCCGCTTCTTATTTTCACTCATTTGTCACAAACCATTTAGTGCCGAGACATGAACATGAAATTGCACTCTGAATAATGGGAGGCGATTTGGAAAGGGGCCCATGCAGATAATAGTCTGCGAATTGATAAATGTTTTCTCCAACTTACCTCCTTCTTGAGATGGCGTGGAAATATGTTTCCATGGAAACTGGGAGCACTTCACAACCTCAGACTGCGTAGTTAAGGCAAGTGGTTCAGGGTTAATGAGCTACTAACAGCAGCTGTATAGCCTGCTGGCTTTCTCTCACCCTGGTCCTAATTCCATTACTTTGATTGTCCTTTTGCGATGAATCATTTTGCTTACTTTTTCTATTTTTTTATTTTTTATCTTAAGCTCATATTTGTTAGTTCATATTTAAGGCCTCGCTCAACCTTTCCGAGTACAGTTAATGGTATAATTTATAAAAGCCACCATGCAGGAAGAATCAAATTTGGCCCGTTAAATGGACAAATCGCCAAACTAATCAGAATCTTACCATAAAAGCTCGTATAATACGGCAACCAAAATCACCCTTAAAAAGCTTTTCCTTTATTTCTTTCGCTGTACTTGTGTATAATACAGTCCCCCGATTTGCCATTACCTCCATCCATCCATTTTCTGAACCGCTTGCTCCTCACAAGGGTCGCGGGGGTGCTGGAGCCTATCCCAGCTGGCTATGGGCAGGAGGCGGGGTACACCCTGAACTGGTTTCCAGCCAATCACAGTTGCAAGTACCTATCCTTTATTATTGGAGTGCATAATATGAATGAATAAAGATTCAAAACATACCGATAGTGTAAATACTTTTAAAACCATTTTTTCCACCCATACCTATGTTTTTTTTGTTAGGTTTAGTAGTCTTTGCTTTTTAAAGGTCCAGTCTGCCGGTTTCACTCAGGAAAATGCACTTTTTAAATACAGGATTTAAACAAACAAACTACTTCTCAATTTACAGATCTGGGCTTCTCAATGTCTGGCGGTGATTTTGTCCTAAACCCCCCCAACCTGCATTTTGTGTTTGTTTTGTAAACAGCGGGACGTTCTGTGGAAAGACAGCGTTTACACCGCTCCAGCCAATCGCAGAGCGGGGGGTGGCGTGTCACAAATGGGGCAGGGCGAATTTGTCGGCTGCGTGATGTCACTCCCGCGGCAATTTGAAAGCACGCACAGATTTTTTTTTTCACTCACTCATTCACACATGTTAGGTTCTATGAGTGAAAAGAAAACAAATCCGTGTGTGCTGTCCGGCCGGGGGTGTGGGAGTTTAGGACAAAATCACCACCAAAGATTAACATAAGCCCAGATGTGTAGACTGAGAAAAAGTTAAAGTGTGTACATCCTGTATTTAAAAAGTGCATTTTCCTGAGTGAAAAACGGCAGACCGGGCCTTTAATCTCTAACCCTGTAACTGCTTTTAAATGTACTTTTTTTTTGTACATAAATTGGATTATTTACCTTGGTCTAATTTTCTAAATTACAAAATCCCGGCATTTGATCATCAATCCCAGTAGAACAGTGTTTCGACTTTTTACACCCACTGTGTAATGTATATGGATATACTTTTCCATTCAAATTGAGAGATGTTCGACTGTGAATGCGTTAACTTTTCTGGAAAATGTTGGTTCTGAAGTTGCACCAAACTTGAAATTTGGCTTTTGACAAGGGTTATTTCCAGTTACTTTATTTCCATCTGGAGTGCAAATATTACCATCATTGGTTACATTTTTGACCCGTTCCGGCAAAAGGGTCTGCATGTCGGCAGGCTCAATCTAGACGATATTAGACAGTTGGACTTTATTTGTCTATTTTGAGATTTGTCCACAAATAGCCTCCTTGAGGTCTCTAGTTTCATTTCCAAGCAGCACAAAAGTCAAAATTGTAAAAGAAGTGTATGAAAATAAGCAATTATTTGACAGTATGCCTTAACTAGGGGGGTGTTTTTAGCCTAGCTGCTAGCTCGCTACGCGTCTTGCGCAACTTTTTAAAAACAACCCAAATTTCCGAGCCTCAAATGTATTCACAAATGATTTATATAAATATTGTGAGGATAAGCTCATCTGCTAACGGACGGACGGATGGACGACCGGACGGACCGGACGGAGCGAGCAACCAAAAAAAGTCAAAATACACCATCCAGCACGAAAGTGAGCAGAACAGTCATCCTACCTTATCGAGCAGAAGCTAGGTTGTCATTGGTCGTCGGCTACCGGCGAATTTTAATCCAAGCAGACAGATATTCTACAGGATCTCTTTCTTGATAAATCGATTTCTACTTTAAATTCAATTCACTACATTCACACACTAAACCATGTCGAACTCGAGTGGGGGAGCAGCCGCGACGCCCCAGCCGTGATGCCTTCACTCACAGTCACACCGAGTCGGGAATTAAAAGTTATGACATGTGCCACTGCCTTGTATGTGATATAGACGAATGTAATAATGTATTGTAAATACTAATGTAATGTTTTGATTGCTTGTCGATGTTGTCTCTTTCATACGCAAAAATGAACCGTCTGCCTGCATACGTCGCAAATATCACTACACATGTTCACTTATGCTCTTTTAAACGGGATGGCATGAACATAAAAATGAGCTATGAAACTTGAAGATGAAACATGATCACAATGGTCACCCCAACACCCCGCCCCAAAATGCACACAGGCTATGTATTGACTTGTAAATACAATAGTGTAGTGTCCCTTGTGTATTCGGCTACTTGGTTTGGGGTGGTGGGACACAAGAAAACAAAAAATATTAAACCATCACATTTTCATTTTCTTCATGTGACCAAAAGTATTTGAGATATCACATACATAATAAATTATCAATAAAGCACTTACCACAGGCCACATCCAGTAGCAAATAATCTTTTAATTGACGCAAAATTATTGAATCAAATTTCCCACTGTGGTAATATGACCTCATTTAAGCAAGAAAATACCACAAGGAGCAACAAATAAAATAACCACACTTTGGCTGATGCCTCAGAAGATGAATTGTAAGCTGAATGTGATCTTCAAAGTTGAGAGGTCAAACTTCCAAAACATTTAAAGGGTTCAAATCTTGGACGATGTCCTTGCCTGCTATTGACTTTCTACTAATGTTTTAACAGTTCCTGAAAATTTCAGGTTCATATCTTTTTCCTAAGGTACTGGTTGCTATGGACATTTGTAAGATGCAAGTACCAAAACTTTAAAACCCTTTTTCTAAAAACTAGGGATTTCAACCTTCCAACATTAACTCTTTTACTGCCACACGTTATCAAAAAATAAATAAATAAAAAAAACAACCCCCAAATTTTAACATTTTAACTAATTTTTCAAGGCAAACAGAATAATGTGTGCTTTTACTACATATACAAGGTGCATACCACATGAAAGATCACATTCCATTCTTTCATTAGAAAAGAAAAAGTAAGTTTCTAACTTATTCCGTTCTTTAGTAATCACTATTAGAAATTGGGTAATTTGAGTGACATTGAGCAAAAATTGAAAAGGAGAAAGGGAGCTTTTTGTGAAAAGATACTTTTTCTCCACAACAGCGACCTTGACACTAATATTTTTTGTTTAGTGCCGCTTTGTGAATTCGGTTTAATGTGACAAAGGCTTTGATCATTTACGTCATCCTTGAAAACGATCTATTTCATCAGATTCCGTCATGTTTCATTGTAATTTTATACACCGGCAGCCCATTGAAAATAGATACAATGCTGCCATCTGCTGGCCACAGGTAATGGGTGTTTTTGATTCCACAACCCATTGACGAGGCAGCGCTGCAATTAGACGTTGCACTGCCCTTTGATTAAAAAAAAAAAAAAAAAAAAAGTAGTTGATGAACATTTATGGCGGCAAACATCGTGATTTTACTAATCGTAATTAAACGGTTTTGCTCTAACTGTCAATTTTTGAGCTACATCCATGTATTATATAACATTTTAAAGGGAATTAAGTGCAGAATTCGAATATATCAATATCTCAATTTTGATTTTTTTGGCACATGAGGACCATTTTGCTAGAGCCGGTCACATTTGACTATGATCACAGCGTGCACTGCACAGTAGTTTGTGCAAGCGCATCACGAGCCACGAAAACAAATGATCTAATATTATGGGAGCTCTGTTAAGTGTTTGCATTCCTTAAGGCAAGAATGATGAGATGGAGCTCCAGTTCCTGCATTTGCCTTCGAAAGCTCTGGAACATGCGTGGGAAGAAGTTTACTTCCTATATTTTTCATTTACAGAATGGCTTCAAAGCAAAAGTTTACTGCTGTTGAAAGTATCTCTGTCAAATCTGCCATGACACAAAAGCGTCCTTATTATCACCTTAGCAGATGCAAATAAAGAGTATGAATAGGAAGACGAGGGTGAAAAAAAACGAGTGATGTCCTTCCGCCCCTCGCTGTGCCAGACTCTCACACATTAGGCCATTTACTTGCCTGCTGTGTAACCAGGATGGGAGGTTAGCTGACACACATTAGACGCACTTAGACTAGATTACTGGTTATATGAGCCAGACTCATGTTGTTCGCTAAGTAAGGATGCAAGGATCTGAATAGGTCACATGACGTTGTTCTCTTTGTGGCCAGATATGGTGTCTTTATGTGCAGAGTCTCACTTCAGCCACAATAATGTACTTGAAAGGTGCTCTTAGGTGTGTCTATTACAGAGCCATGGAGCCGTTGCTCAGTTATTGTGCAGCTGGCCAAGATAATGTACTTGCTCTAATTTTGGGCACTTTTGGGCTTGGGTTGATATTACACTTTTTAATGCCAGTATATTTTACCAGCTGTTTTGTAAGGCTGTTACAAAGAAGCCATTGAAATGTTTTCCCATTATTTTTCCCTATGTTGGAAAAAAAAAAAAACAAAACCATGTAACATAATATGTCCTAATTTTGCAATTTTGCATTTACTGTAGAAGATGTAGGACAGATGAAGAATTCATTTGTGCAGCTAATTTGTTAATTACTTCCACAACTCCCACAGTGCAAGCAATTTTAACTCATCTTTCAAGGCAAACAGAATATTATTATTAGTATCACGATATGAAGCTCACGATATGATAAATAGCATGATATTGTGGGAACGTTGGTGATATTTAAAAAAGGTCACAATATTGTCAAAAAAAATCAGACTATTGTTATTATTCTTATTATGATTATGTTTTATTATTTTATGTTATTAATATTATGTTATGTTGTTAATGCGTTCCTCCACATATTGACTTGCTTCACAGGCATATTATGTTCCCCTTCATCTGTCAAGTGTAGATTTTAAACATATAAGGGCCAAAACATCCCGAATGAAAATTAAATTGCACTGAAAAACTGCACAAATGGAAATCAATCAAGTTTTTGAACAGATGTGTTGCATTTAAATATCGTGAACATGACGATATTGTGGCAGTTTTAATATCACGATATTGCACTTATTGTTACATCCCTAATACAATATGGATACCAAATGAAAGACCGCATTCCATTCTTTCATTACAAAAGAGTACCTCATTCCGTTCTTTAGTAATCACCGTTTGAAAATAGGTCATTTGAATGACATTGAGCGAAAATGGAAAAGATAAGGAGAAAACAAGCTTTTTGTGAAAAAATACATTTTCTCCACAACAGTGACTTTGACACTAATATTTTTTTTGTTTAGGGATGCTCTGTTAATTAGGTTTAATGTGACAAAGGCTTTGATCATTCACATTCTTCAAAACGTTCTATTTAATCAAATTCCGTCATGTTTCATTGTAATATCATACACCGGCAGCCCATTGAAAAGAGATGCAATGCTGCCACCTGCTGGCCATAATTAGTGGGTGTTTTTGATTCCACAACTCATTGACCCGGCAGCGCTGCACTTGGACGTTGCACTAGCCATTGATTAAAAAAAAAACAAAAAGTAGACGTCATTTAAAGTTTATGGCAACATACATCGTAATTTTACAAATCGTTATTTAATGTTTTGGCAGTCAAAGACTGACTTGACTCATGTTTTAGCAGTTCTTGTAGGGTTCATCATATTCAATTTTAAGACCTTTTTAAGACCATGATAAATCAAATGTAGGACCTACTGTGGATTAAAAAAAAAAAAAACTAAAAAAAAAAAAACTAAAAAAAAAAACCTAAAAAAAAAAAAAGTACAAACCTGTTCAAATGCAAGTGTTTTTTTTGTGATACACAAAAATTAGTAAATAAATAAATAAATAAATAAATTCCAACAATAATGTCACGTTTAACATTTATTACCCAATTTACTGGTATTTGGAATTGTTCATTGGGATTTTCGATACCACTTTTTTGCCTTGAATATTTTAGAATTTTTCACCTTAACTATCGGTGGCTGCTTTCGGCAGCCTACACAGGTTTGCACAGCTTCAAGGTTGCTGCCCCCCCCCCCCCCCAAAAATAAAAATAAATAGGTAGGCCTTGATGGAAAATACTGAAGATTGTTGTCACGTGCACCTAAACAGCGGCAACATGCTTCAGTGTTGCTGTCAGCCTCTTGGCAGCCCTCCTAACCATCCATCCGTGATCAGTTTTATTATTTTCATCAATGTTGAAGGAACATCCAGTTCTTCGTAATATCACTGTTGTGCCATGTTTTCTCCATTTCAAGATAACTATTCAATAATTTCACATCCCCCGGTTATACGTAAGAGGGTGTTCACACTTGTGCAACCACCTTATTTCAGTTACTTGTACTTCTTTTTACTCTCAAAAAGATTATAGTTTTATTTGTTTCAAATTAGTTGTGCTATAGAGAACATTATAATGGTAAAATATATAAATAAATAATATATCTTGTTCTCTTTTCCTGTCATTTTTCATTGCCATGGCTCTGTTCACAACAAGAAGATACGGTTCCGACATTCACGGTTTCTCGATGGCCGTGGGACACTTTAGGACATTTTCACTGACGATGACCTTTTATCAGAATTCCAATAATGGACACATCTTATACATACTCGATGGAAAGATGGAATTAAGTAGACACTCCATCTGGACGAACATGCTTCCCCCTTTTCTTCTCATCTCATTAAGAAAATTTACTAAAAAAAAAAGACATTAAAAAAATAAAAGGAATTAATCTAGCTGCACGATTAACTATTCCATATGAAATTTTAAATATCGTTTAGTATTGTTTTGAATCACAATATCTATAGTCTATACTGTATTCATTTGGCTTGATTTAGGGCTGCTCGATTATGGGGAAATAATAATAACCATTATTTTGGCAATAATTGAAATCACGATTATTCAAACGATTATTTATTTTTTTGGTACAAAACAAGAACATGTTTAAGCATTTAAAAATATTTAAAAAAAAAAGAAATTAAAAAAATAGAAACAGTAGAATTGTGTAAGCTCCTTTTGGACCAAACTGAATTTATAATAATATACATTTATATTTATATTTATTTATTTATGTTGGCAGAAAAAATGAGCATGTGCAGCATGTGCACTGTGCAGTAGGACAATCATTTATTTTTCTAGGTACCTAACAAGAACATGGTTAAACGTAAAAAGAAAAACAAAATATTGGTATTATTCTTTTTTTAATGATTGTGCTGATTTTGTAATTGTGGAGTGTAATAATTGAAATTGCAATTGAATTTGGATGAATTATTTGCACAGCCCTAGCTTGATTGATGGCGGTCCGGCTAGATTTCACAATCACTATTGTAGGACCCAGAAACCTTTTTTTTTTTTTTTTTTTTTATGTGGATGAAAGGTGTACTTTAGTTCATTCAGTTTAGTCATTGCATCATTGGATTGTGCAGTGCTCGGACTAGCGTCATACAGTACGATGCGAGCATTGAGGGCTGACAATTGACAACAAAACGTTCATAAATCCAAAGAAAGGGAACACGCTCCGCCTCTTGGAACATCCGCACTCTCGAAGTATAGCTACTGTGCTAGATTTCATTTTCGAATGCACCCCCATACAAAAAACAGTGACCCCTTCATATTTCCAATATCACTTCCTGCCATGACACGATAGCAATGCTACGTATTCTTTTTGATTTGGAGAATTTCATAAGAACGAAGGCAAACAAGAAAAACTCGGAGGCGGCAGCAACATCATCCTTCCAAATAAAGAAAAAAAAATTGCGGGGAAAAAGACCACAAATAAATAGCCTCATTCATCCTCCATTTACCAAGTTTTCCAGTATTGTTGTTTGGGTTGTTAAATATTCAATGAGAATTTGAAAGTGTAAAGACGCTTGATTGAAACTCGTATTATGAAGATACTTGGAGTAAATCAGTCTGCCCTCAGACTGAGGTAGATTGGTCTCATCATAATATAAACGAAATATTGTGTTCATCATTTTAAAATATGCCAACTCCAATTTATCAGCCCACATTCTGAAAAGTCTCCACGATAACAGTCTGTATGTTCTTTACTCTGCCCCAGCGACATGATGACATGATGTCAGCATTCACAATGCTGGACAAAGAGGATGTCATGGCAAACCTCGGGAAAAAAAGCAGGCCTTCAAAAACTTTCCGTTCCATCAGCTGAGATTTTTTTTGTTTTTTTAAGCACATTTGAGTCACCTCATCTGCTGCTTTTACTCTCCTCTCGTCTCATGTCTGTCTGTATCAGTCTTCCGAGATCATGTGACATGTTCAGCTAAAATTTGGATTGATTGATATATTTATATTTATTCAGTAACATACATTTAAAAGACATTTTCTGATCATTTTCAGTTATTCTAGACAAAACTTTGCTTTCTGTTCATCTTGTCTTAGATGTATTGTAGGGATGTAACGATATCCAAACATCACGATACGATTACACGATATGAAGGTCACGATACGATAATTATCACAATAATGTGGGGGCGATATTTAAAAACGAACACAATATTGTAAAAAAGAAATATCATACTAAAAAAAAAGCACAATATTGTGCTTTTGTACATAACAGCAATGCATATAAACCACCCTCAATCTCTGATAACAATATTGAGGCACTTACTTGCTAGTGCAAGCACACATTGATTGCTTCACAAGCAAATTCGATTCGCCTTCATCTGACAATTAGCATAGATTTTAAACATAGAAGGCCAAAACATCCCTAATGAAAATTAAATTGCACTAATAAACTAGCCACTAGAGGGTGCTAGAACTGCACAAATGGAAATCAACCTGACTTTTTTTAACAAATGTGTTCCTTTTAAATATTATAATATGAACATGACGACGACGATATTTTTAATATCATGATATCACGATATTGCCCTTATCGTGACATTCCTAATGTATTGCCCCTTAAATATCTTAACACTTTAAAAATCATACGTGGAAGTAGTAAATGGCGTCGAGCCGAAGCTTGTAAGTCACAAAATTGCTAAATTTCATTTATATTTTTTTATAAAATCTATGCTATTGGTCCGTCCACACGTGTGGGTGTTATTTTTACAAATTATTGACCAATCTCAAGTGTTAAAAATGTCGTGTTGTCTTTGATGATGGTTGAACAAATGTGCAATTTTTGGGGTCTCCTGAAAAGTGCGTAATTTGGAGGTACTGTACAAGGTTTCAGCCCAACATTAACTGTATTACTTGATTTGAATACACACAAAAAACCACTGACGCACTGTAAAATTCTGTAAAAGATTAGTTCCTGTCAAAAAGCAATAGATTAGCTAATCATACACTTTTACATAATGAAGTAGTAAGAAAAAAAATAGCTGGGAAAAAATATTTGCTGTATTATTTTTTAAATATACAGTGTTCCCTCATTTATTGCGGGTGTTACATTCCAAAATAATGGAAATCCACATAATTTAAAAAAAATAAAATAAAAATTATTCCCATTAATTATATACATATATTTTCCTTTATTATATGTTTTTTCGTTTTGGTATGATTTTTACTTTATCATATATGCTTTTTCATCATGTATGTTCTTTTTTCATTTACAAATATTTTTTTTCCATTAAAAGTATTTTTGGTTTTGTTTTTTACTTATTATACAGCACAGTATATAATTTTTTCCATTTGTTTTTTTCATTTTTGTATGATTTTTAGTTTATTATGAATGCTTTTTTATTTCATTTATCTTTTTTTTTCATTTGCAGTCATTTTTTTCCCATTAAAAATATGTTTTTATATACTTACTTATTATACGGCACAATATATATTTTCAATATATATATTTTTTTAATGGAATGTCGTGGAGCGACGGGACAGACACCCTTGGAAAGGTCTCGTTGAGACGAATGCGCAGATGCCTGTATGTCCCCGGTGGGACGTAGGTTCAAGAAATACGGCCGCGCAAAAAAAAAAAGAAAAAAAAGAAAAAAAAAGAATGCTGTATAAAAAAGAAAAAAAAAACAGCACGCTGTAAAAAAAATTTGCGACACAGCGAAAGATGAACCCGCGGTAAACGAGGGAACACTGTACTCAGAAACATTCATGTAGCTTTTTAGTTGTTGTATACTGAAAGGTTTGGATCCCAAATGCAGACACAAATAAGATTTTCTCCATTTATTCACATCGAGAGGCAGAAACTCAGAGACGCTGTACACAGGACAGTTGGACAATAATCCGACAAACCACACACAATTCTCAGACTGCACTCACAGACAGTGAATCGTAAAGGACTAAAGAACAACATCACATAGGTCCAGACATCACCTAAAGGTGGACATCACGAACATCACCTTTTGTAAACAGACACTTGTTACATCAGTACCTAAACAGACACATAACAGGTCATGAACTCTGGCGCATGCGACCCAGGCTATGACATTATAGTAATTGGAAATAGAGATGTAAAAGTTACTTAAGCCACGAAATATGCTAAAATGCTAATGCTAAAATCTCTACAGTTCCCTATTTGCGCTCATACTGGGAAATGAACCAACAAGGAACAAAAGAACCACAGCAAACTTGAGTTGTCAAACCGCCATCATGCCTAACTTACCGTAGCTATTGATCAAATTGTGGTTTGTGATCAAATTCCGGTCCAAAAACCCTTCGAGTGGGCACTTTCACTTGCCTTATTATCGTAATATGACCAAAGGTGATTATCAGCAATATGACTGCGGCCTCTCAGTTACATCACTCATTGTCATGTGCTCCGCCTGTGTGACGAGAACGACCGAGCGATGATTTTCCAAAAGGTTACTTGTCTGCTCCTGGCAAACTCTCCTTTGACGCACTCGTCTTCACGCTCATGTTCATCAAAGTGCTTCAGTGTTTGTTTCTTGCCCTCGTTACACAATATCCATTTTATTTATATCCTCTTTTTGCTTGTGGCATCATTCATGTATTTCTTTTCCATAAGACATTTTCAACTTTTTTTTTCCTGCTACTTCACTGCATGATGTTCCATGTTTCATGTACAGCACTTTATATACAGCAATGCTTGTTTTCAAGTGCTTTATAAATAAAAGTTGAGATATTCCCATAAAATCTTGGTTGTCGTCAGAATGTACGAGCGTCAGTACTTAGTGGCTCCAATTTTCATGTTCTTATGGTGCATCGTACGAGCATCTTGAAGTCGCATATGGAGGTGTGCGAACCTGTGGCGCTTATTCATGAGCACCGTCACTTGTGTGCACAGACGCAACAGACGGTCTGTCTGGGTGAGAGAGAGAAAAAAAAAAAAGAAAATTTCATCGGAAATTACCACTCCAGATGGGATGAACATTTGTGACATGAATTACAGTTTGTTTTTCATACAACCTGACACAATTTTGCTCAATCTGCATGATGGTGATATGGTGATATCACAGTGTGATAACGCTCATTTATTTCAAAGAAGCACATTTAGTCCGGTAGATTTATGTAATTTTATGATGTCATTGTGGAGAATGCCTAATACAGTATTTAAAGGAAGGGACATAATTAATTATTCATCATCATTTTTTCAACTATCAATCCAGATGCATGCAATTGATTTGATTTTTTATTGAACATATAAACAAGCAAACAGCAGAAAAAAAACAGAAATTTAAAGAAAAGAAAACCCCAATAAAATCATCAGGAAGAAGTTAAAAACTTATCTAGTCCTACGCCTTTTACTTTAAATATTTAAACATATTTTATTATTAATACAATACTAATATACTATTTTTTTTAAATGAAATATATAAACCTAGTTATATATACAATCATGTTTATTGAATAACTTTTCAGATTTGCAAAGGTTTTAAATATGCTAAGTTTGTAGCATTTAGTCTATGAGTACGTTTGAACTAGGGATGGGAGAAAAAATCGATATCGCAATATATTGTTGCGCTCTCTGTTGCAATAAATTATCGATACACTGACAGTAGATATTGATATGTTGTGTCCAGTTGTGTAGTGTTATATTATAAATGTTTTTGCACTTTAATTTGTCTCACTTTACAATGTTTACATTTAAAAGGCTCAGAGGCAGTGAAGCACTAAGCAGAACGTTGTACAAAGTTTTGTCATTGAATAAATGCATAAGTAGACATTTTCCTTTTTATGGGCATTTGTTGGCTTTTTCAGTCACATACCGTGATATATTGCTAAAAATGTTTTGACAATATATCAAAAATCGTAGATATCGGGTAACGTGATAATATCGATATCGTGAGCCAAATATCGTCACAGTATCGAATCGTGGTTTACCCGTATCATCCCACCACCTAGTTTGAACATATTTGAGAGTATGTTCATATGTATTTGTGAGAATGATTGGACGTACTTGCAAATACTGTATATTTGAACGCGTTTGCGAGTACGGTTCGAACACGGAACATACTCGCAAATCTGTTTTGAACGTACTCACCTATCAAAAATTTTATCCACATTGGCAGTTCCTCGCTTTTGTACTTGAAAAAGGCCGGCGCCGGCTAATAATCGGTCAATCTCTATTCCAGATTAGTGGGAAACAGGAAAGCAATAATGGAAAAAATAGTAAGAGCACATCTTTACAGGCATCCAAAATAAGTTTTCACGTATTCATAATTATTTAAACAAGATTGAAAAGTTATTTTTTGAACATGTTTGCAAGTACGGTTCGAACACTGAACGTGTTTTTGAATTTAACATTAAATGTGTTCATAATGGCGCTTGATGCATGACACAAAATTAGCAAATGGCACATAAACCAAATGAAATTGCCTGAAATAAGTACGTAATTGGGAGGGCAGCATGATCGAGTCACTGCGACCATACTGACCATCTTTTCCTTCTCTGTGTGTCACCATCACATTCTGGCTAACTGGGTCAGTTTTGTAAGCTTCATCAACAATTTTCCCACCACCTGTCATTATGGCGTTCAAGTTCTTCTTTCAGGTCATTCATTACAACTACATTGGTCATGGACGATTGGTTGTTTTGACTGAAATACCTTTTCTTTGAATGTGTTTAACGCAAAAATGCGTGTTATTCAAAATAACTACGCTCCTATTGGTACACCCACGGTTTTTCTTATTTTTCATTGACCTTTGTGCCCTTCTCTACCTTCTTTATGCTTTTAAAATCTTAGTCTGCCTTCTGTATGAGGTGTTTTTATTCTGATTTAAAGAAAAAAAAAAAGTGTGTCAGTGTGCCACTTTCTGACTAGCAAATGTAGGTCAATGTATTGTACTGCATATTTGTTTCATCCTCAGTTGTCACCAGACATCATTTCAGACAGATACATGATTGGAAATAAATTTTACATCAATTGACGTCAGAGTGCAGCCTTCCTGTCTGATAGTTATAAATTCTACTTCGCTAAAGCTAGCTCCAAATATGAATACGCATTAGGTGTAAGTGATGTGTGGACCGGATGCAATTTGGTACAAAAATGAGTCTCTTTGTTGGACCGAGATACTTATTTCATACAGCCCGGCTCTGAGAGTTGTAGTGACATGAATTAAACATCACAAAATGTTCATCTGCGTGAGGTGTTGTTGAACTCGTTTTTTCGCTGACAGGCCCCTTACAAAGGTACTCCTTAATAAACTTTAATATGCACTTATATTGACTGCATATGACTTACTTTCTCACCAGTTTGTTTTCCTTTTGTGTGTTACCAGTGGTGCAAGTCCAATGGGTCTCGTCTTGACTGCAATTGTAGCGTTGGTCTACAAGATCGCAATACGATTTGAGGGGTAAGTCCTATGCAAGACTGACCGTGTACATACATATATATATCGATATATTAGGGCTGTCAAAGTTAAAACGTTAATAGATTAATGAATCGCAGAAAATTGTCGCATTAATCACAAATTAACGCAGATTAATCGCACTATTTTTTTTTTACTGCACTTGAGCCTTGACCGCAACCGCGGATGGTTACATTGAAGGCTGCGCAGGTCAGTGATTAGGTCAATGGACGGCATTTCCTACGCCTGTTGTTCCAAAATAAGCGGGGTGACTACAGTTGGTGTGCTCAGTGGTAAATTTCGCTTTAAAAAACACCCCGACGGGACTTTAGATAAAACAAAAGTAATTTGCGTTTAATTAATAATTGCTAAATTGCACCCAATTGATATGATGCTGTTACGTTTTGAGCAATACACGCATGCATGCAATTGCGTACATGCATTTAATAAATGTTTGCAAATGACATTCAGATAATAAAATGCATTAATGTCGAAATTTCACGGTATTTTGTATTTATTTTATATTACGCGAATACACGAGTAATTTAGCTGATTAATCGTGATTAATCAAAATTAAAAGTCGTTTGACAGCACTAATATATATGTACATATATATATATATATATATATATATATATATATATATATATATATATATATATAACTACAAACCCAAATTCTAGTGAATTCGGGATGCTGTGTCAAATGTACATAAAACCAGAACCAAATAATTTGTAAATCCTTTTCAACCTATATTACCTGTATTCATTTGAATACAATAAAAAGACGAGATATTTAATTTTCAAACTAAAGAATGTTTTGTTTTTGTTTTTTCACTTATTCTCTCATTTTGAATGTGATGCCTGGAATATGGCTCCAAAAAAGGTGAAACAGAAGCAACAAAAGGGATACTTAAGAAAACCTGAAAGTTAGAACTCTACAATGCAAAGTAAAGGACAAATATCAACAAAACCGCCAACTTCTTTGCGACCAAGTTCATCTGAGATGGACTGACGTAAAATGGACAAGTGTGCTGTGGTCTGACGAGTCCATGTATCAAATTGTTTTTTTGGAAATCATGGACGTCATGTCCTCTGGTCCAAAGAGGACAACCATATCGATCCATCAGAATCGCCATCAACGCCAACTTCATTTGCAGTCAAGTCTGCAAGGTCGTCTGTGATCCTGGAAATGTTTGGTGGATCTTCCAGTGTAGACTTGGATTGACTTCCACTACATAATGTATACACCTTCCACCCAGTTTGGTAGCAAAGTCGCCAGCTCTGTGCACCTCTCCTTGTTTCTCACCTTTCATTCCCTCAGTCAGCGTTGTCATGACGACTGTCATTGTGGTGCAGTACCAGATGACAATATCAGGTCCCCGTTAAGAGGTCTGTATGATCTCCATGGAGAACTTTAGTTGGCATTCAACCTCCAGGTTGAAGAAGCAAAGGGGTGACTTGTGCCAGTGTTGTGGGCCTCACTCCCTTACCTGATGACCTGGATCCGCTACTGTGGTAGTACTTGCCTGGCCCTGAGGTTTCTCTTCTCCTACATACCTGATTCAATGAACAGGATCATTATCAGGCTCCTGCAGAGCTTGCTGAGGAGCTAAAATCAGTGTTGAACGTGGGAAACCTTTAAAACAGGGTTCACCAATTCCAGTCCTCGAGGTCCGGAGCCCTGCAGCAGGGGGTTTCCGCCTACTAACACACCTGATACTGAAGATCAGGATCGTTATCAGGCATGATGATGAGCTGATTGTATGAATCAGGTGTGCTTGTGGGCAGAAACCTCTAAAACCTGCAGAACTCCAGACCTCGAGGACCGGAATTGGTGAACCCTGCTCTAAAACATGTAGGACTGAGGCCCTCGAGGACCGGACTTTGACACCACTGACCTAGCCTGTGCCTCACATGTGTTTTGGCTAACTTTGGCTAACTCCAGATGGGTTCAGAGACTCACAGAGCTGGCAGGTTTTGACTGAGTTGTTCCGGAGACTAGGGAGGGTTTCATAAGTGGCACTTATCAGGAAGGTCAGCCTTACATGAGGCCACATACCGTGTCATGGTCCTTTTCACCACAGCAACGAAGGTTGTCTCTCTCTGTGATTTTAGACCACATGTTTGGCTGAGGTGACAAATCCAGGTCCAGAAAGTTCAAAACTCAACTTTTACTTTCTGGACCTGGATTTCCCACCGCTTATCTTTGGTGCCAATCTGAATCCAATGCCAGGCACCCCCTATTGACTCCAGTCTGTTAGCTTTGGACCAACAGATCGAAGATGATTCTCACAGTGATGGATATCAGTGGAACTGGAAGCGTCCTGGTTTTTCTTCCCAACAGCTCCATGTTGGGCCCAGGCTCTGATGTAATTGTTGGCATTTGCATCCTGCTTAAAACCCGTCATAGGGTGATGTCACACAGCTTGAGTAGCAGGTGTTGGTGCAAGGTGAGCTGGTAACATAAGACCTTGAATTTTCCTGGCAGGAAGCTGTGCTTGATGTTGCTCATACGTTCCAAGAGCTTGGATCAGAGCATGCCAAGGCTTCACATTGGCTTCTCCGCCAAGACTGTGATCTTCTCACTATTAATAGGGAAAATGCTGTTACAGATATTCTTCAGCGTCATAGTCCTCATGGTAATATAACTCTAATGAATCTCAACCAAAATGACTTTTTGTACTTTAGTAAACAGGAGCAAAATTATTTTCAAAGATCCCTTTGAAATTGACTTTAATGCCGAAGATGACAGTGATAAAAGCAAACTTGCTGTAGTCTGCAATTTTGAATATGATAGTCTGTACCCTTCTGCAATATGACGCATTTGATAAAGGTCTAAAAAAAAAAAATTCAGCTTTTTTTCAACAAACAAAGCAAACCTTAGCTGATCTTGGTTTTCAGTCTTATTTGTTTAGATTTAACTGGAATGCTTTGAGGTTCCCAGCAGTCCTGAATTCAGCCCAAGTGGGCCTCTTTCACATTTCCAACAAGTGGTACAGTTTATTTCATTTTCAAATGATTATGATGATGTCAATACTGTGCATCTATGTGAAATGTTCTACCCTTTTGGTGCTCAGTTCCTCTAAGGAGGTGTGTGGAAAACTGCCATGGTATAGATGTTATTTTGGTACCGTTTCAATGTTCAAAAATGTAATCTGCCCCAAAATCTGTACTCAACAGACCTGATCTGTATGTCATTGTAAAATCTGGAACATTTCTTACCTTGTTAAATTGTTTAAATTTACCGATTCCCTCCCAGACAGTCTATTTCAGCTACTGCATAACTCCGGAAGCAGCCACCATATTCTCTCTTTTGGGGTGGCCTCGTTTAGTCAATAAATTATTTGACAAGTCCTGTTCCTTTAGAAAAGCTTGGTCGGGTCCTGCAGCGTAAGGAGTGATGAAATGACCCATTAACCATTCATGTTTGCAGCTTATGACACATGCTGATATATCTGTGTGTATTGGTTCTGATCTTCTCACGACTCACTGCCAGGGAAGTAACACCCATCTGCGTTATCATTTTTACTACTTTTATTATAGCTTGCAAAGCTTGAAGTCATTTCATATCACAGAAATATTTGTCCTCAAACTGATAGATGGAGGAATTCTCATAAGGATGTTGAGACAATGACTCTGAGCTATCGCTTGCTAATTCTGATTCTTCTATCAATACTGGTTTTCGATCTGATGAATGTGTCTGATGAGCATCTCTAGTTTGTTCTCTGTAAAGTATCCTCAGGGAAACAAATTAGGTGACTTGCTTCTTAACTCATTTACTCACAAAAACGTATAAATGTGTTCTATTTTAAATGTTTAAGTGTTGCAGAGATGTATTTATATGTTTGTTTGTTTGTTTGTTTGTTTTTTTATGCTAGAAGATACAGAAGGCTTGATGCAGCCTGTAAACTGAAGAGAACGGGTGAACTAATGGTAGTAATTACAGAAACGGTCAGCAGGTGGCAGCAGAGTATAAGAGACCAACCAGGGCCATGTTGCAAACAAGCTGATTTCCCCATAGTTCTAAACAGATTTGTAAATAATGATGAAACTTAGCTTACTTAACTTACCTTTTCGGTCTTTGAGCCCAACTGAAACAACAATTTCAAACAGATTGATCAATCCACAGAAGAGCGAGGACGCCGCCGTCAAACATGAACTTTAAGCGGCGTGACCAGCAGAACGGCCCTGGTTCAAAGTTCTTTTTTCCAAGAGAATACAATAAGCAGAATCGTCAGGCAAGCAAACAAACAATTCCTAGGAATCAAATTACTGGGAGTCAGTTCTCAAAAAGTTTTGATTCCCGTTCCTATACTTTCGGATTTACGATCATAAACAGTGAACAGGATTCACATTTCCAGTTGACAGTTGACTGTTTTCTGAACACATCACAAAACAAAAATTACTTTAGGACTAGTGATAAGTACAGTCAAATCAAAAATGATCTTTCATCGAAATATGACCTTTGCCGAATTTGCTCTGATTATCCGTACCTTCCTGAACAAATCAGTGGCACTCAGACTTCCACAAAAAACAGTGTTGCAATGTCTACAATTAGCAAGGCACATTCTGACAAGACAAAATGGATGTCCTTCATTATGAAATAAATACAAACACAAAAATCTATGACTGGCTCAAAGCTAACTAAAGCAGATCATAAGTCAATAGAAACAGCAAGTCACTGTCAGTATGATGCTATATTCTTGATAAAGGTCTGACAGCACACCAATTGATGCTCATAATCCTCACTCGATCTATCAAGGATTTCATATCTTACACCTTTTCCAACCAGACTGCACATCTGTGTATAACAGAAGCCGTCTTGTATGGCTCTGTGTCATATCATATGCACATACAGTCAACTCACGGTTCATGGAACATGTGCAGGATCCTGGTACAGTGTGGTACGGTGTTCAGATCCTTGATTTATTGTCCCATAATATGTTTGTTCTGTTGTATTTGCAGACCTTTCACTGAGCACATCTATCAGCAGAGGACGCGCAAACGTGAATAATCGCATCCTGTCGGGTTGTGGGAGGATTTCATTCGGATCCAGAGGACTGCAAAATGGGATTATCGATTAGTAAGACTATTCCAGTGAAAATCTGTTGATGTTGCACTCTTCTATCCATTGATAGTTGCAGAAAATGTGGTTATTATCATTATTATTATTATTATTATTATTATTATTATTAAAATAGATCTTATCTGTGTCAAAACATTAGGTAAATTATGGGAAATGTGTTTTAGTGCTCTAGAAACACAAAATTATATGACGTAGCATCTCACGAATAAAAAATTGTAATTAAATTACAGAAAGTTTAAGCTAAATATTTTTGTAAAAAAATAAAATATTTTAAAAAGAGTGAGTATGTTGAGAAAAAAATGAAAAAAGAATATACAAACTGTTTTTTTTTTTTTTTTGGTTTTTGTTTTTTTTTAATTTTCTTGAAGTGGAAGTCAACCTGAAACATTTCTTGACAATAATGTGTTATATGAGACCTCACTAGTCTAAACATGACGTTCTGATTAATATTAATTGAGTTATGCAGCAAAATCCAGCTGTTTTATCCATCTCTGGGGGTGGCCATTTTGCCACTTGTTGTCGACTGAAGATGACATCACAGTTGCTCAGGGCTCAGGTAACGACCAATCACAGCTCACCTGTTTTCTGAAGCTGAGCTGTGATTGGTTGTGACCTGAGACCTGAGCAACTGTGATGTCATTTTCACTTGACAGCGAGTGGCAAAATGGCCGCCTTCTGACATTGATAAACACTGCTGGATTTTGCTGCTTAACTTATGCAATACTGTATTTAGACTAGTGGGGCTGCATAGAACATATTGTCAAGATTTTTTAATTTTTTATTTTTTTGTTTTTTTGTTTTGGTTTGACTTCCACTTTAAAGAATTTTGAATGAAGAGAATTATTATTGAGACTCAGACTCCCAAACTTCAAATTTGTGAGTCAGTCGTACAGTTGTACAGATCATTTGTTTATAGAGATTTTTCCTTTTGCAGGCCCAATTTTGAATAATCAATATTGAGTTCCTTCTAAATTGTGGTTTTATTTTGGCCACATTTCCACTGCGTTAAAGCTCTTCTTTTATTGCTGAACAAGCATGTGCTGTGTCTGCAAGATACTAAGAAGAAGTTCGTTGACCCTTGACATTAGATAAGGAGACACACTTGAACATATTCTTTCAGTCTGGAGGTAGTGATGGTCATATTGATTGGACATATTTATGTAATAAATTAACTGAAATAACTGATGTCTCTTTTTATCGCTTGTGAAATCGAGTTTGCTTATTTATCTTTTTTTTCTTTTTTCATTTTTGATTTTGTACGGTAAACACAAAAACGTTGACAACTAGACTAAGTGCAATTTCAGGAGAAATTGCGTGGGAATGCTGAAAGCTGAATGCTAAGATTTGAATGCATGTGGAATGCGTATGAAGTAAATTGAGAGATAAATTATGAAATTTTGACCTCCTGATTACTGGACAATGCACTTAACCAACTGTGCCACCAAGCAGTATCAGACACCTGGTAATGGTAATGTTATATGAACGGAAGTGGGCGTGGAAAGTGATATTTAGAAAAGGTTCAATGTCTGTCCCATTGAAAATGAATGGGGAATAGTTGATATTAAATGTTAAATTTAGCAAATACTGTAAGTAAAGTGGAATCAGACTATATATATCCCGGGAGGCGTGTTTTTTTTTAAGCTAGTTGAAATTTGAACAGTGTAAATTGGAAGTATTATGTAGGAGTTGTTACGGGGCAAAAAAGTGTGGAGAAAGAAAATCACAACATGTGGGAATGCTTCAGCATTCCCACAACTAACATTTAGTTGTTGTTGTTTTTTTTAATTATTATTTACTGTTGTGACAATATTATCTGACATACTCAGTAAGCATGTGCACAGTGTGCTAAGACATTTTTTGGTGTCAATTTGAGGCAAAAACATGCTTGTAATACCCGGGGTCGTGACTCCAAAGTCATGAATCACTCAGGTGGAATGGTCATGAGACAAATAAACGGTTCAGTGTTTTGTCAATATCTTTTATCGACTACTTATCTGAGCAGGCAGCCTCAGGACAAAACCCATGAAAGGATGAAGAACGGCTTTTTGAGTCTTGCACAGTGCCTTACAACCAGAAACGTAAACATTTGTTTAATTCAGATGTAAGTGCGGGAAAGCAGTAGCAGTTTGCCGTCCGGAAATTACGATACTGCGACTCTTTACTGGTCGTACAGAACCTGTGGGTGGGGCAGGGTGATCCCACTTCAAGAATGACGAGAAACCGAGTGAAGGAGAACATCTGTCTCACCGATAAGTGCTTGACAAAGGTCATCGTGTCCACTCGGTCACGACATACGCACGCACTGACCCCGCAAGTAGTACAAATCTAATTTCCTGCTCGTGATCAAGATTGAGTGGTCTAATTGAGTCCAGGGTTCATTTAATGACTTGAAGATTTGTTTGGACCCTTCTGTTATCTGTGAAATGTAATCCTCTAATACTGTGGACTTGACTTGATGGGATTGAAGATGGGGCTACGAATGTCGGGTTAATCAGGGGAACTTTAAATGGTGGCAGATTTGTGCTGACTCCCATTTAACATGAGGCTTGTTGATTCTGAACACTTTCAGTTTGTTACTTATTTGGCATTATCATAGCACATTTGGGATTTGACTGATGAGTGCAGACTCATGATCAGATGCTTATCTACACCATTAAAGAGTTGGCTTCTTGGCCGGTACACTTATGACTTCTGATGACATCACCAGCATTGTACTGTAGCCTTGAGCGCCGTCACAGTTTTAGATCAGAAACTAATGCTACATTCAAGGAAGGTGGGAAGTTGGACACAGCTTCCTCCAACAAAATATAAATTACAAGATTCTAAACATTTATTTATTGTTACATTCATTTATTTTAAGTAATTTCATGTTATACTCTTTATCATAGTCAGCCATTTTTGTTGTTTACATTTGCCTCAAACACTTTGAAATCCAAAATTTCATATTTCCCACCGCAGTTTTACTTGCCTGTTTTCTTTCTATATTTCATTTCGTTGTGTTTGCTGTTTGTTCACTTGTCAGCTATCACGTCTCCAACTGAACGTCAAGTCACAGAAGGTCAATTTAAGTTCACCTGCAAAGGTTATAGTGCATTCAAAGGTTCGTCTTGAAACTTCGACCTGAACGCTGAATATCCCAAACATTTTGTGAGTGGATTTATTGGGTCACTTGACATGTTGATAGGAGAAGGCATGATACCCTTTATTATTAACAGTGTGAGCACAAGCAATCCCAGAAGTGATGTAACTATGTCATCTGCATACAATGTATATTGTCAGTATTTATATACTAGGCTTCACTATAAAATAACCATGTTTATTTTTATTTATTTATTTATTTTTAACCCAGCAATTTCTGCAAGCTTCCTTGTGCAAGTACCATTTTTGAAAAGTAAGAATAGAACAGAAGTGAAACTGCAATTTTGTATTTCAAGAATAATATTTTTGAAGAAGAAATGGGAAAATGGCTAATTAATAAACGCTAATTAGCAAAGTTATACAATGTAAGCCACTTTTCAACTGATGTGCAATAGCTGCACACATCTGCTTAACATTGTGGTTTTAGCGCTCCCTGTTGGTCATTCTTATAACTGCAGTCATTGCTGGAGTCTCAACAAATAATAGGTCGCTTGCACATCGTAATGCATCATGGGAGTTTTTCCTTCGGGCGCCATATTGGGTGTCCGCCGGTTCACAAGGTACACTCGCGAGTTACACGGTAGAGCTTATCAACCTGATGTAATTTTCGCAGTATTTTCACGATTTACCGGAAGATCAAAAACAACGATACAGGCAGAAGGTGTCTCTGTGTGGTGGGATTGATCCTAATTACGTCCTGACCAAGGGTGATTTTTTTTTTGACGGAGAAAGCTTGCTGGCCAAATGTGACATCTCTGGACATCTTTCCCTACCTCGTGTTGACAACATGCTCCATAACACGCCAACAAATCCCTGGAGGCTTACAATTATTTTGTAAGCGGGTGGATACAGAGTGTAAACTTTAACATCGCATCAGAAGAAACGGTTGCTGTTGCACGTAAGTAAACCACATGGTGTTGGTAATTCTGCACACAAAAATGTTGATTTGTTCTCAGGCTTCCTGTTATCATTGTGTTTACATGCACAGCTAGGTTTACCTGATGTGGTTTTTCTAACAATTTTATAACAGGCAAATATGGCAGAGCGTATAAGAATAAAAAGTAACTATGCACAGCCTCCCCGTGGCTTAATTAAATTTAATGCTACCCTTTCACTAGTTACATGGTACTTAATCAACTTATTCTAAATGGTTAAGGTTAACCACTCTCAGAGGACGTATTTTTAGTTTCAGTTTCCAGTACAATAAAACGTGTTCATGGTAACTACTGAGCATACTGACAGCTTTTCTTATGATCTCACGGTTAAGGAGGCTGTCACAACACCCAATTTCTGTCTGGTGCCGGATGGCAACAATTCCCATCACTTGTCACGACAACACCAATATTATTACCAGGTATGTATGGCTTTACTTTTTGTAGTTTATTTAATTCTATGTTTCATATTTTCATTACAATGTTTGTAATATTTTCAGATTCAGGCACAGATGAGTTTAACTGGACGGACTTCTGCGACTTTGTGGTGTGGACAAAGTGTGATTGAGCGAGTCCACCCAGATCGCTCGTTTTGGCCAGTTGGAAAAGCCAGAGTTTTTTTTTCCCCAAAGTCCCCTCCTTACCTGAACTGCTCGGGAGAGCATTTACTAGATCAGCAGTGGACTTCCAGTGTTCCTGCTCAGCCGCTGTCACCTACCACTTGCTCATGTACTTCAAAGATGCGGAATAAAGTAGTTTTTTTGTGCTGCAGCAGATTGTAAAATCAAATTATATCACTTAAAGTGTGCCAATCTAGACTGCCAAAAGGACAGTGGTTTTGTGACAAGTGTGAAACAAGGATTATTGGGAAAACTGTAACACAGTACTGGTACTTGTCTTACATTAAACAAATTTAAAAGAGAGCAACTTTTTCCTCTGTACATAGCATAATGAAAGTCATTGCGTACCCCATCAACATTACATCATACCGTCATCTCAGGATGGTAGGCACCTGTGCTAAAATAAACTACATTAATTAAAGTTCAATTTTTAACCCTGAAATTACTACATCTAATCATTATTCACTTCATTTTTTGTGCTTTTAGAAATAATAGAGATTTATGCCATTACTTTAAGAGGGACCATATTGCACATTGAGTCAAATCCTGTCATTTGTATTATGTATAGCTTTGTAAACAAACCCAACAATAGAATTTGTATAAACGCTGCCTTTATTAGCGCCAAACAGTCGCATGTTGTCCTCCTCCAATGCTTTGATGCTCGCCTTCGTTTCCATCATGTCATTGGCAATCAAGTCGGTGTGGCATGAGATCCCTAAAGAAAAAAATCACAAAAAAATACGGTACCAGTAATAGGTTTAATATAGTAATGTAGTAGTTTTTTTTGTCAGTGTAAAAGAAATGTACACATTTTGTTGCATTTTTTAATGTATGAACATTGCTACAGGCAAATACTTATTTCTATAAACACTTCCAAATGTCTCTAAAATATAAGGTGCGTGTACACACACAAACAAACACATACATTCACTCATGCATACAATATATCATGTAATGAATTCTGAGTGGCATACCAGAGTCAATGATGTCAGCAGTACTTGAGGGTACAGGTTACTGGAGCCATCTGGCTGCATAACTGCAACAATCTCTGCCACTTCGAGTCGTCTTTTCTTTGCTTGTCTCTCCTGTGCACGTTCATATCTTGGCACCGACTGGGCTGAGACATAGATGTTGTAACTTGGGACCCAACTTTAATGTTGGAGCCCAGTCGGGATGATTGGACAGAAAAACGGGCGCAGGGCGACCTGTTAAAATAAACAAATATATAAACAAATAAAATATGGAAAGACTGGTTATTTTACCGCAGTAGGGTGGCCGTGAATAAGTTCTTTAGCATGATGTGTAGGCTACCGGGGCTCTGTTTTCTTGCATCAGCCCCTTCTGTCTCTTTTTTTTCCAAGTTTACATTTTGCCACCAAAAAACATGTTATCGGCATTAAAAGCCCAAGACTAATCAATCCAATTTCAGCAGTAAACACTTTGCACTGGCACTACTTGGGTGAAAATGTTCGATGTTAGCTTTCGGCTAACGTCCGCTAGCCAGCTTGTACTACCGAACTTGCTTGCTCATGAATCCAAAACATAAGCAACTTGCCCATATATGGGCGGTCGAAACGTTATTAATCCTCATGCATTAAATAAAGGTAAACAAGCTTACCGCTCACAAAGTGATCGCTGCACACACGAGCCCAAAGTAACGACTTCCCTCCGGAGTCCGCACTCCTCTGTCTCCAGGCCCTGGTTCCTAATTATTTTCGGAATTCGGAAAAAAGACCGACCATTTTCCCCCTTGGCTTTGTTCGAACGGCCAACGATGCAGCAACAATGTACCATTTTAAACGCAGAAAACAAACGTGATAGATACGTGTTAGACCGAATCGCTACGTAAATGGAGGCCACCCAGCATGGCGACTACGAGAAATCCGAGGCGGAAGTGACGACATGTGCAAGCGACCTATTGGACAAAAGTATTTAGACACACTTTCACACCCCACAAAAACATCCTTGGGATGAACTATTTGTCCAGAAAACGTCAGCAACCATAAACTTTTTTTCTTTTTCATATCACATAACTGCATATCAATCCCAAGTTCCCATGCAAATAATTATGTGAACACCACGTTTTATATACTCGCTTTCAGTTTGTCTTTTATAAAGCATTATCGTAAATATAAGATTTAATTGACTAATGACGAGTGCAGACTTATGATCAGATGCTGATCTACATCTTTAACACGTCGCCGCTCATGACTTCTCATGACATCACCAGCACTGTAACGGAAAAACATATTTGGGGTCAATATAGGTCAAAACATATGAGCAGCCATTCTTTTTATTTTATTTCTCAGTTTTTCAATATATAGGTCTACTGTACAATCAAGCAAAACTGCACTAGTTGGCAACGTTGTGCAATAACATATTTTATTGTGATTTTTATTCTCCATACTTTTTTTGCCATGTAACAACTCCCACATAATGCTTCCGATTTAAACGGTTAAAATTTCAACTTGCTTCAAAAATTTCTGCCTCCCGGGGTATATATCGTCTAAATTCCACATTACTTACAGTATTCGCACAATTTAACGTTAAATACCAATATTTCCCCATTCATTTTCAATGGGATATAACATTGAACTTTTTCTATGTTTCACTTTCCACGCCCACTTCCATACATATAACATATCATCATTACCAGGTGTCTGATACGACTAAAATATTCGGAGTAAATTTTACTCAAAGTATTTTTAGAGTGTTCGAGAATTTGCCTATCCCGTGAAAAAAAAACTATTAAAGATTTTTCACTCAGTAATTCTAAGTCAAGTTTGGAAGGAGAGATTTTGACTAAATTTTACTAGTTTATGTAAAAAAGAAAAAGTTGCACAGGGAACGAACGTTCCGCTTGGGAGACTGCCACTCTACCACTTGAGCCACGCCACTCCCACCGTTTGTTTATATCGAAAAGGAGACCAAAATTGTCTCCCAACCTGAAGTGGGTTTGTTCCTCAACCCTTGAGTGACTTTTTCTTTTCTTTTTTTTTTTTTACTCTCTTCCACGTGTAAATTTTACGCTGTTTAGAGTGTGACCAAATAGCATGTAAATAGGGTTTATTTGTATACCACAGACTCTTTTTAGAGTAAAATTTACTCTGTGTAGTGTTGTGTGGGCTCCCAGTTGTGGTACGCAAAGTAACAGCCAATAACAATTCATTACATTTTTTTTTTTTTTTTATCAAATACATTGAATATATTTGAATTTAGTCTTTAAGATGTGTTTGTACACATTGACAGTGGTACTTGGATGATTATTTTTAAGGTGGTACTGTACTTGATGTGTTTTTTTTGTTTGTTTGTTTTATATATTATATATATATATATATATATATATATATATATATATATATATATATATATATATATATATATATATATATATATATATATATATATATATATATATATTAGGGGTGTGAATTGCCTAGTACCTGACGATTCGATCTGTATCACGATTCATAGGTCACGATTCGATTCGATATGAATTTACAAGTCAATTGTTGCGAATTTTTTTACTCAAATTTAGAAAATACCATTCAGTAAACTTGTACATGTACACTGTAAGATTTGTTTAAAAATTTATTATTTATAGATCTGAAACTTTAGTTTTATAACTGTGAGCCACTGTATTTAACAAACAGGTTATAACCTTTATCATGTTAGAACAGCATTGAAATAAAGTATTAAGGATTAATGTTTCATTAATATAACATTCTTCCATGTGTAAGGTGTGAAAGTTAGACGTTTTGTTGAATATTTTTCCATAAAAAAATGGATGTGAAAAAATCGATTCGGCTGCCTATTGAATCGATTTGAGAATTGCGTGCTGTAGTATCACGATATATTGCCGAATCGATTTTTTTGCACCCCTAATATATATATATATATATATATATTTAAAGTCACTATTATCTGCCTTATTCTATTCGTGCACAATCTGTACATGGAATTTAAAGTGGCTATCAGGGATACTGAATAAATGCTTTCAACAGAAAAGAGCCCTCCGTCCATTTCTCTCTATCTCAGATTCAGAAAACTTTATTCCAGTGACTTTTAGAGAATTGCAAGACTGACGCACTAGTGGGAGTTTGCTCCGCTTTTTACTGCGCTGGACGGAGCACCCTGTCACCAAGCCGTGACGTCCACGGGAGGAGGGGTCCACTGCGCGCTTATATACCAGCTCCAACCCTCCTCCTGCCAGACAGCAACACAGCAGCCTCGAGAAACGAGCCCAAAACCTCCTCTTGCTCTCCAGAAGGCGCCATGATCAAGAAAATGTCCCCCTCGGAGAGCGACTTTGACATCCCGGCCAAGAACTGCTACAGGATGGTGATTCTGGGCTCCACCAAAGTCGGGAAAACCGCCATCGTGTCCCGCTTCCTCAACGGGAGGTTCGACGAGCAGTACACGCCGACGATAGAGGACTTTCACCGGAAACTGTACAGCATCAAGGGGGACGTTTACCAGCTTGACATCCTGGATACATCTGGCAACCATCCGTTCCCTGCCATGCGGAGGCTCTCCATCCTCACAGGTACTTGCGCGTCATTTTACGCACGCACTAGTATTTTATTGATTTTAAATGGGTACAAAAAAATAAATGTGCAAAACAGCTCAACTTTACTCCTCTTCCCCCCTCAACAGGTGATGTATTCATCCTGGTCTTCAGCCTGGACAACAGAGACTCCTTCCACGAGGTGCAACGCCTCAAGCGTCAAATCTACGAGACCAAATCGTGCCTGAAAAACAAAATGAAAGAGAACCTCGACGTGCCCCTCGTCATATGCGGCAACAAGGGCGACCGCGAGTTCTACCGCGAGGTGCAGCGCGCCGAGATCGAGCAACTGGTGGACGGCGACGACAACAAGTGCGCCTACTTCGAGATCTCCGCCAAGCGCAACGAGAACGTGGACCGCATGTTCCAGACGCTCTTCACGCTGGCCAAGCTGCCCCACGAGATGAGCCCCGACCTGCACAGGAAGGTGTCGGTGCAATACTGCGACATGCTGCACAGAAAGTCCCTGAAGAACAAGAAGATGAAGGACGAGGCGTACGGCATGGTCACGCCGTACGCGCGAAGACCCAGCGTGCACAGCGACCTCATGTACATTAAAGAGAAGGCGGTCGGCGGCGGACGGGCCAAAGATAAAGAAAGATGCGTTATCAGTTAAGAGGACTCGATGTTCAGAGGACATTCGAAGAAAAAAATAAAAATAAATAAAAGGAAAAGCAGCCATGTTATGGGCTTTTTCGCTCCAGCTTGTGCGCGCGCACGTGGAGGCGCCGACGCAAAACGTCACCGAGCGGGTTGTGAAAAAAAAACAAAAAACAAAAAAAAACATAACCCAAGACAGATTCAAAGAATGTTCGCTTGTCCTGTCCAACCGTGTGACTTTTCATCACCGTATACTTGTGCGCGTCATGCGGAAAAAAAAAATGTGTTCGGTGACGTCATCAGAGACAAAGAGGGAGCCGCAGCAGTGGACAGTATAATGTTGTTTACATCGTTGTTTTTATAACCACACGAATGTTATTTTGCAATCAGCACTTTTTCTACGTACTGTATATTTATTGTGACTGTCACTTTTTTGAAAGAAAACCTGAGAATATAATAATAATAAAAAACTACCTAGAAATATATCATCTGCATTCTTCTATTTATTTACTTTGTTGATGGCGTCCTCATAAGCACATAAAACGTGCACAAGTCAATTGTATTTATTTATTAATATTTAAACCAATCCAACCATCAAGTAAAGTCCAAACCAGTAGAAAGATATTTATGTTGAAAAAATATCTTTGTGTTATCAATAAGCAGTAAATAAAAAATAATATTTGAAGAAGGGCTGAAAAATCTACAGTAAACTCCACTCCCTTCTTAGCTGTAAGCTAGTGGGGCTGACTAGCGATTAAATATGGTGAGATTTATTATGTATTTCATTTTTAGCGAATTTGTAATGTCCCTTTTTAATTTAGAAAATCTGGTCACCCTAATAGTAGCTAACTAGCATAGCATAAGACTAGCATAACATATATGATATGCTATGCGAGTCTTAAATCAGGGGTGTCCAAACTTTTTAATTTGAGGGCCACATACAGAAAATCAGAGGGACGCAAGGGCCACATAATGTTATGAAGAGAAATTGTGTTTAGTCATAAAAATTGTACAAATAATTTATTTGTGCTTTTGCATATTTAGAAAAATGCTACAGTACATAAACTAATTTATTTGTAATATGGCAGTAGGGTTATTATAGTTATAGTTATATTGGAATTTTGTATTTTAGTTTTTATTTCGGTTTGAGTTATCTTTTTTAAATTTAGTTAGTTTTAATTAGTTTTAAGAGTGGTTCTGTTAGTTTTAGTTCTTTAATAAATGCTTAGTTATAGTTAGTATTATTATTAGTTTTTTTTGTTTTTGTTTTTTTTTTAAACTCATTCACTGCCTTTGACAAGTATACTTGTCAATTGTATTTTTTAGAGCGGTGCTAAATGGGGGCGAATCTGAGCATGCTCCACTGTAAATATCAAACTTGGAAACAACTTTACTGATGCCCAACCACCGGTAGATGACATCATTGCCCCATTTTATAGGAAATAAACACAGTTTCAGAGTCCATGGTCGAAATGGCTGTATTTTGGCAAACCTACATTTTTCTGCTGTCAATTATAAAAGAACGGGACGGGACAAAAAGTAGGGAGTCTATTCTGTTATTTGGTAGATTCGGTTTATATATAATTATTGAATGTAATATCACGTGAGTATTGAAAATGTAAAAATTTTCTATAATGACTGGCAGTGAATGAGTTAAATGTGTTTTACATTTGCGCAATATTTAAAAAAAAAAACACCATGGGAGCAACTCATCTGAAGGTGCTTTTCTATTGGCTTCTGCTAGATGACGTCACTTCTGTGTGACATACTTTGAAATGTCCTTATTCTGGTTTATATCAAAATAAATCTACTAAAGATCACATTTAAAATCATCCCCAAAGGCTCATGCATTAAATTAATTACCAAAGACTAAAACAAAGGACATGTTTGACATAATTATAGTTTTAGTTAGTTTTGTAAACATAAAATGTAGTTTAGTTTTCATTTTTATTTTATTGCATTAACAAAATTGTTTTTTGAATTTTAGTTTTAGTTATTTAGTTAGTTTTCGTTAACTAAAATAATGTTTAATGGCACCTGTTTTTCGACACCCTCCCTTCTTACTTTGACCATCTCCAAACATTTTTTGTTTTTGTTAATTTTTTTTAACTGAGTCAAATGCCATTTTTAGCATATGTCGCGGGCCACTGAAGAATGGACGGCGGGTCGCAAATGGCCCCTGGGTCGTAGTTTGGACACCACTGTCTTAAATGCTAAAATACTAATGTATGCTAGTCTTAACATATGCTACTTAGCTACTATTATTACATATTATAAAAGAAATCAAGCATCAATGTGAGCAACAACACTAAATTTCGATTGTTCTTTCTAAATCTTTTGTTTTCATTCTACAAGTCACTTTGATAGCTGTGCAGTTTGTCTATTATCTTTTTTTCTGTTCAGTGTTTGTCTTCATCCACCCTGCAGCAATTCTAGCGTCTCGGCATCCATTCTGACGTGCAAGCTTCTCCTCACAATCAATAATAAGCCTGCAGGCTATGTGTTTGTGCTGTGTGTGTGCGTGCACGTGTGCTCCAACCCTGCCTTGCTGCTAATCAGTAACACTATGTGCCTGACTCCTTGTTACATTTATAATTAGATTAACACGAATACCAGCTCCCATCATGGCTCTCATTTGCATACATGAATAAAACATGTTGTGATCCACTGAATGTGGGATACAACATTGGAGGTTTAAAAAAAAAAAAAAAAAAAAAAATCCTTGGTAATCCTCAAAAGAATGTGCATTACGTAAAATTTCCCCAAAAAACAATGACATAATTTTAAAGAAAGACCTCTAACCTCCTAACTACCAGCAATTCAAATTTGTCCTCTGTAGTGGACTTTTTTAAACCTGAATATCTCCCACCCAGTGCATACAATTGAATTAACTCATTTTGAGCTCAATAGAGGACATTCAGAGCTTTCCAACGATACCAAATGTGTAGGGCTTTGCTACCTTTGATTGCATCATAAAAGAAAATGGCTTCCCTCAGTGCCAGCGCTTTTTAGGGAAGAGGAAAAGTAAATAACACTTTTATTGAACAAATTTAGGCTTTAAATGTTGTTAACATGTTTTCTATAAGACTCATAAGAACACATTAAAGTATTGTTTGAATTATTTTAACTGTATTTGAGCCTAGCATTTAAGTTTTAAAAAAATGTCCTCTGTAGTGGACACATCGTAGCTTAAAAATAAAAACTTTTTTTTTTCCAAAAATGTCTTTTGCAGTATTCCAGTTACTTAACAAAGATTGGGGAATATCAAAATAAACATGATTGGACAATATTTTTTCTCCTCCTAGTCAGGAGGATATATCCCCAATCAAGCGTTTCTGCTTGAAATAGCAAGAAATTAATGACAATTTTGTTATTATTATTATTATTATTATTATTATTATTATTATTATTATTTGGTATACATATACTCACCACTAACAAAATTCAGTTTATGTATTTTTTTTCCTCTTTTTTTTTTTTTTTTTTTTTTTTTGCTCATGCATTGTGGTATACGTACATATCATTCCAGTATGGCAACTGTATTTCAGATTTAAAAAAACAAAACAAAAAAACATTCTAAAACAACCCGTTTCTATGTGAAATGAAAGCCGAAGGCCTTGTTACTTCAGTTTGGGCACGTGCAATTGCAGTATGTCACACGATTGGTCCAACGCAAGGATGTTGAGTTTGTGCTGTCATGGCAACTGCTGGCCAGGCATCATATCGTTGATTTTTGCAGGTTCATGTGAACATTGGCTGCACATGATGCTTTTCAAGAAACACAAATACGATGAAGTTGCCAGTTAGTTGCCAGATCCCAGAATGTAATGATAATAATACTAATACTAATACTAATACTACTACTACTACTAATACTACTACTACTAATAATAATAATAATAATAATAATAATAATAATAATAATAAAGTGATTCTCTTAATTAATGGCAATCAGTGCATTCTACTGATTAGCATTAATTTTGGCTGAAAACATTTGAAAACATGAAGTTGACGGCATTCTTGGTTTCCATGCGTATAAAAACATTTGTGATGTGTTGTGTTCAGTCTTCTGGCCACACGCGAGTTGTGTGAGTCAAGGATGCTGTGTTTGTGCTGGCATGGCAACTGCTGGCCTGACATCTCTTTATATCAATGTTTGTCTTTGCAGCTTCGTTTGAACATTGTTGGCTCTATGTGTGGCTTTTTCAAAAACGAAAAGGAAATGTGTTGCCATGTGAACTTACACTTTGTCTAGTACTTCTGGCATATATTGGTTTGAATGTATTTGCGGTTGCTGTAAGAATTAATAGTAATATAATAGGGATAGTAATAATAGGAAGAATACTAACCTTAAAAAGTAAAGAGTACACCTGTCACTTTTTTTTCATGGCTTTTCAACAATATAAAGTAGTCCAACATGCAGTTTTTCAACCGTGAACATTTTCGGTCCAATAACTCAACACAATCAACCACTGTCAACAAAAATATCCTCCACAATGTCATGTGACTCATTAGTGTTACAAGATCTCAGGTGTGAATGTTGAGCATTACGTATTAAATGTCGTGTTTTAAATTTCTAACTTCTAACATTTAAACATAATTTAAAGCGGTTAAGTAACATGTTAGCATGTTAGCATTAAGCTAGCAGACAGTGTTGATTCTCGTTTGTTTTAAGTTAGTTTTAGATTTAAACTTCAACGCAGAGCAGGTTTATGAATGAAATATGTCGTGTTAGACCAACCGTCTACCCTCTAGATGTGGTCTGAGCAGTCATAAGTTTTAAACTTTCTGCCACCTGGCACATCTCCAAGACGGTCTTTCTCGCTTGGCAGAAACCGGTCTCTCAAACAAAAATCAGGATCCACCAACATTTGCGGTACGTTGCAATTAGTGCACTGTCTACAACTTTCATTTAATCGGTCATCTTGTTAAAAACTAGGGATGTTCGATAGCACTTTTTTTCAGACCGATACCGACACTCAGACCCTCAGTACTCACCGATACCGATACCAACTGCCGATACCAGTAGTACATTTTGACAAATAATAAAATCACTAAAAGATATTTTTAAACAAATATATTTCCTTTAACTTTGACCAAAAAAAAACAAAAAAAACACACAGTCTCTCTTCAATAGTCTTAACGCTCAAAATAAAACACAAAAATGCTATTTTAGTATTTCCAAACCGGTAAAGTTTTGGTGAAAAACTGCTGCAAGCTAGCGCCAGTTACAGGCAAGGAGAACTCACTTAACGTCTTCCCCCTCTGCCATCGGTCGCTTGTGCTCGTCTGCATCACGAGTACTCGAGTACTTGAAAAAAGGCTGGCATCGGCCCGATACCGATACCTGGTATCGGTACTCGCCCATCCCTATTAAAAACTATATAACAGGAAGAGCCGGGTTGAAAAAAACTGTTATGAAATGAGGATATCGCACAAACAGTTCTAAGCCAAATGAACAATTAATTGTGTCCTTTGTGATAATTACAGATTCAGCTGCAAATGGAGTTGGTATTTATTTTTCATGTTCTTGCACAACACTAGAGCAGGTGGTCCAAAGTGTCTCCTCAAAAAAAAAAAAAAGATCTACCCTTATTGGCGAGATGAGTCTCCGGGTCAGTGTCAATGTATTTATGTTGCAGCCAACCATGACAGCCGAGTCAGACCTTGCCCAGACTGTTGTGATATAACTGATGCACAGGCGTGATTACACAGTGACATAATAACTGCAGCTTCCACTTGAAAGGCTTGGCAGCTTCTATCAAAGCCAGACCTAGATGCACAAAATCACTTTTGAGGAAAACGTTGTTTAATTCATTGGCGTTTATCCATTCGCTCATTTCCTATTCATGTTTGATTTGTCTAGCGTTCCCGGTGCATTTAGTGTGTCTGGGAATAAATAGGACATTTGGAAGTGATGTGTGATGCATACACACACTTCAAAGTAACTGAGTAACAACTTGGTTTCCTCCAACATCCTCCTCTGGCCTCTGCATCTCATCACCGAGTTGACTCTGGTTAAGATTTAACCGAGCCACAGGAAGTCATTTGCAGTGGCTGTCATGCAGTTTGTGTGTGTGGTTTTGATCCAAATGTTGCAATCGTGTGTTAAACTAGGAAATGGTTAGCGGGCAGGGCGTTATTCTTCACAGCACCCCGGCCACGGGTGCACTTTGCCTTTTGGTAACATGTAAACAATAAGAAATGATAATTGGAGAAATGCCACGTTTTGTTTTGTTAATAAGTGACTATTCATACTGGAAATCAATTCAACAAATTTCTTCATAATATGTTCTATGATACGAATTAGGGCCTTTTTCCAGCGAGGGGGTAATATTCTGAGAAAAAAAACAGCAAATTTTCTACTTTATAAAATCACAAATTTGCCATTTTATAAAGTGGGAAATTTACATATAGTATGGCAGCGTATAAATATACTCGCAAATTTGCCACTTTGTAGTCGCAAATTTGATTTTTCTTTCTCAAAAATTTGCGAGAAAAAACATCAGAAATATCTGACTTCATAAAGGGGCAAATATGCGGGAAAAAAACTTGCAAATTGGCGACTTTATAAAGTGGCAAATTTGCGAGAAAAAAACTCATAAATTACTGACTTCATAAAGTTGTAAATTTGCAACTTTATGAAGTGGCAAATGTGCCACTTTATAAAGGAGCAAGTGGCAAATTTGCAAGAAAAAACTCGCAAATTTGCCATTTTATAAAGTGGCAAATTTGCAAGAAAAAAAAAACTCGTAAATTTGCGTCTTTGTAATTTATAGTCGCAAATTTGCCACTTTATAAAGTTGTAAAATTATGAGAAAAAAACTCGCAAATATGCGACTTTATAATTAAAGTCTCGAATTTTTGAGAAAAAAAACTCACAAATTTGAAACTACAAAAGTGTCAAACTTGTGAGGAAAAAAAAATCGCAAATTTGCAATTTTATAAAGTGGCAAATTTGAAAGAAAAAAACTTGTAACAGAAAGTGGCAAATTAGCCACTTTATGAAATGGCAAATTTGCGAATTTATAGTCGCAAATTTGCCACTTTATAAAGTCACAAAATTACGAGAAAAAACTCTCAAATTTGCGACTTTATAAAAGTGTCAAATTTGTGAGAAAAAACTCACAAATTTGTGACTATAAAAGTGTCAAATTTGGAGAGAAAAAAAAATCGCAAAATTGCCATTTTATAAAGTGGCAAATTTGTGAATATACTGATATGTGGCCCTAATACGCCATCATACTCTATGGCCCTAGTAGACGAAACATGTTATTGTGATTGATATTGTGTTTGTGGAATATGAATTAAGCAGCAAAATCCACTTGTTTTTATCTCAGGGGGCGGCCATTTCGTCACTTGATGTCAACTGAATATGTTCAGAGCTCAGATAACGACCAATCACGGCTCAGCTTGCGAATGAGACATGACCAAATTCAGAAAACAGCTAAGCCATGATTGGTCGTTTACCTGAGCCCTGAGCAACTGTGATGTCATTTCATGTTGACAGCAAGTGGCAAAATGGCCGCCCCCTGGTGAATTTTGCTGTTTAATTTAATATTCCACAAACGCAATAACAGAATCACAATCATGTTTATTAGCTAAGTATGTACAAAGTTAAAACACACAAGGAATTTGTTTTCAGTCACAACCAGTGTTGCCACAGTTACCTTGAAAAAGTAACTTAGTTACTTTACTGATTACTTGGTTTTAAAAGTAACTAAATTGCGTTACTGATTACTTGATTTTAAAAGTAACTAAGTTAGATTAAAAGTTACTTTTTTAGTTACTTTCAGCAGCTGCCGATAACACCATCTCAACATAAAAATAATGCAGTAGAAACGGAGTTCCAAATACTTTATTGAAAGTGCATTTTTAACATGAAAATAAAGTTTTTTTTATGAAAAACAAAATAGGCAGTCTCTCTTGACTTCTTGTAACGTAAATACTTTTTATAAAACAAAAAATAAAAATCTATCCAGGTTGAAAATGAAAATCCCCTAAATTCCTCTATTGTTTGTTTGTTCCGCTATTCCAGTGTGTACACATGTATCAGTTTAAATATTTATTAGTAGTTATTGACAGTTATAATTGTTTTTTGGTTTGTTTGTTTTTTCTCTTCAAAATAAGGATCAGGAAAACAAAAGGTTGATAATTTAATGTTAAATATAAATATTTAACCTTTAGACAGACACCAACACAATTAAACAGAATATTTGCACATTGTGAAGTATTTCAGAAACATAAATTTAAGACATGAAATAAACCTACCGTCCAGCCAAAAGAAATATGAAGCCACCTTATGGAACAATAAATCTATCAAACACATTTTAACCACTTAATATATGCAAAAATATTTCCAAAAGTTCATTTCCCTTTTTAATCAACAATTTTGGTATTTAACAATTTTTTTTTCTTTTGTCATCACTTTCATTTTTGGTTAATGTATGACATCTTTTTTGGTTTTTTTAATCTGAGACACGATGATGACCACAGAATCACTACTGTTTATATTTTGTTTTTTGGGCTGTCGTAATCGCGGGCACGTCTCAGTTCTCCTATCTGCTGCTCATGCTAGTTGTAGACATTGACAGGGAGCCACAAACTGAGAAATGGTGGTGTGGTGTGTTGGCTGTGGGACATACCTGTGTCGTTTGAATCCATGCATTGGATCGTCACGGGAGTTATTCTTTTTGGCTCGCGCGCAGTACCAACGCCGGCCCGGGACATACAAGTGCACCGAGAGGACTCGATAGCCATGGGAAATACCGAGATGTACGGCACCGGCTTCTGCTAACTGTCTCCATTTGTATGTTGTCACTTGTTGCGCGCGCGCGCGCCGTGTCGCGAGCACGGAAACACGGAAGTAGCTTGAATGGTGATGCTACTGAAATGTAAACAAAACAAGTAGAGCACGGCGCAGAACTCTTGCTATTGTTATGAAAACCATAAAGCCTCACTCGGAACCGATACGGTCGTTTAGCTCCCCTTGACGAACGATGGTTCGGTCGAATCGTTTTTTTGTTCCACCCCTACTGAAAACGTAACTTGTCTGACGTCACTCCCCCTGGCGAGAGGGCGGAGACGACCTCATCCCATAATGCTTCACGGACCAGTTGAGGATGGAAATAAATTATTTTTTTTACCACTTTTATGGTCCATAATGCACACTTTTTTTGTTGTGTTGTGTGCCTGTTGGTTAATAAAACTAGTAGTAAAAGTATCATCACTTTTGTTTTGAATGTGCAAACCATTCATGACCAGACCATGGCTGAATTCAGTGTGGTGATCAATGACTTCTGCCTCATCTTCGTAGTTAGCAGTAGTTGTTTGTGACTGTTACAACAGTGAGATAGTTTGCCTTCTTCATGACAATGTGGAGTAACGCATTGATTCTCTGGACAGTAACTTTAATCAGACTACTTTGTAGAATAAAGTAACGCGTTAGACTATTAGTTACTTTAGAAAGCAACTTTTTTGAGTAACGCGTTACTAAGTAACGCGTTACCGGCAACACTGGTCACAACCCATCCAAGCCTGGCTGTTCGCTAATTAGCGCCCCTTGATTAGAGTGACATCATCTTTTCGATGACATGTCCACTTTTTTTTACATCCAGTCTGGGCATTGGTGGGATTTTCTAAATTAAAGAAAATGTCCAGTTTTCATTGCGGACAAATGGGATGCAGAGTACACCGTGTTGTTAATAACCAGCAATGACGTCTTTTCACTGGAAAATAGGTCTTCTTTTTTTTTTCTTGTTTTTTTTTTTTCAGCGCACAATATGATCAGCCTTTCTCCTCAAGTGAGCACGTGTACGGAGGGAAGGTGAGGGCTGTGGAGGAAAGAGACAAAGTTTGCATTGTCCTAATTTTCCTTTATTTAAAAAAAATAAAATTTAATTTAAAAAAAGGGGGGTACACATGTAGGTGCCAATTCAAACTTAACATCACGGTGCATGTTTCTTAAAGGGTAAGTCAACACAAAACTGTATTTACAATAACATATTCTATGTCGCCCCACTAGTCAAAAAATTGGGTAAAATGGAAAAAAAAAAAAATAATCCTCCCGTTTTTAATCGATCTTAGGGGGTGGCCATTTTGCCACTTGCTGTTGACAGGTGAGCTGTGGTTGGTCGTTACCTGAGCCCTGAGCAACTTCGACGTCATTTTTAGTCAACAATTCTGTCATAAGTAGGAAAATGGCCGACCCCAGATTGGGATAAAAATGGGTAAAACTCATGTTCCACAAATGCAATATTATTCAGAATGCTGCGTTTAGACTTGTGGGGGCCAAGGTTATTTTAGTTAACTAAAACTAATAAAAAACTAAAACTGAAATTCAAAAAACAATTTCATTAACGAAATAAAATGAAAACGACAATGCTTTTCAAAACTCAAAAACTAACTGAAACTATATTTTATGTTGACAAAACTAACTCAAATTAACTATAATTATAGCAAAAATGTTCTTTGTTTTCGTAATTAATTTAATGCATGAGCCTTTGGGCATGATTTTAAATGTGATTTTAAGTAGATTTATTTTGATATTAACCCGAATAAGGACGATTGAAAATGTGTCACACAGAAGTGACGTCATCTAGCAGCGGCCAATAGAAAAGCACCTTCAGATGACGTCACTCCCATGATGTTTTTTTTTTTTTTTTAATATTGCGCAAACTAATACACATTTTTGAAAACTAAAACTAATACTGAAACTAACTAAAACAAAATTAAAACTAGGCACTTATTTAAAAAAATATATCTAACTAACAAAAACAACCTGAAAACTAATTAAAACTAATTAAATAATAATAATAAAAACAAAAAAAAACCTCAAAACAAAATAAAAACTAACTAAAACGAAAATTTCAAAAACTAGAATAACCCTGGTGGGGGCGCAAATAAATAAATAAAATAAATAAATAATAAATTAAAAAATAATAAATTAAAAATAAATAATAATTTTAAAAAATGAAAAAAGTTACTGCATTTACTTTAAATGAAGAAAAAAAAGTAGGTCAGCTTTTTCCATACCTCACTTCCTGAGCATTCAAATAAGGTCATTTTGTAGTGCTCAGAGCTCACAAACCAGACACAAGACCTCGGTGTGGGTTGGACCCCACCACCACCCCCATCCTCAACCCCAGGGCCGAGTGTCCTCTTTTATGGAAATCAAAATATGGTTACCCTACCTCAGATATTATTCAGAAAGTGTTTAAACTAGTGGAGGTGTATAGAAATATTATTGCAATGACATTTTTTTAACTTGACTTTCCTTTTCACACTTAGGACACACAAAAAAAAGAATTTTGGTTTGAGGTTCCCGTGGTTTATCCCTCCTAAGTTGGGTTCATGACCGTGAGGTGTACTGATGTAACAAGTGTCTGTTTTGAGCTGATGTAATCATCAACTGCTTTCAACTGGAAAGATGCGATGTGATGTTTCAACTGGTTTTATGCTATGTGATGTCATGAGCTTTGTGATGTCAATCTTTCATCCTTTACTTAGCCACAACCAATCAGATCAATTCACTGTCTGTAGAAGCAGTCTGAGAATTGTGTGTGTTTGTCGGATTATTGCTTTCTGTTCCTCTGTACAACTCTCTTTGTTTCTCGTCCAGTCAAGTTTGTTCTATGCCTCTCGATGTGAATAAATAGTTACAATCTTATTTGTGTCTGCACTTTGGGATCCAACCTCCAGCACATGACAATATCTAGCTTAGTAGTCTTCGAGATTTACCTTTTTCTGAGCCCAATTAGATGTGGATGGAAATTAGAAATCAAACATGAATTTTGAATAGGAAGCAATTTAACTGTTAAATTTATTTTTAATGGATTTGACATCTATGTAATTGACATATACATGGCAAAAAAAAAATAAATAAAATAAATAAATGAAAAAAAATGAGACATCATGGCGGGAACTGCATAATATCGGGACAAAACAATGAGGTTGGCGAATCCACCGGGATATGGGACCCAAGACTCATACGGGGTGTCTAGTCACTCAAGTGTATAAAAAAAAAAAAAAAAAAAAAAAAAAAAAGACCAGGTTTAAATCATTTCAAAACTTTTTTTCTAAACTGTATAAATAACTCAAATTTAAAAAACAACTTTTAGAGACGCTAATTTAACATAAAAAACTAACGTAATGTGGTTGCGTAAGTGTGCACACCCTCTTAAAACTGAGGACGTGACTATATTTGGGATTAACAAAAAACACATGTACAGACTTTCAGAATACTGTATGATTATTCTGTGGCACTGCGATTGATTGGCAACCAGTTCAGGGTGCACCCCGCCGGCTGGGATAGGTTCCAGCACCCTCGCGACCCTTGTGAGTAGCAAGCAGTTAGGAAAATGGATGAATATCCTGTGTCATAAATTCTGGCAACTGCGTATCCCAGTAACCGCATGCTTGCTTGTTTATCTTGGAGCAGACTTGTGACAAGACATGTCCTCTAAATTTAGCCACCCTGATGTCAGCAATATTTTGTACCTTTGATTTGACAGTCCTGCTATTGAGCCAAATATTTTGGTGAGTGCTTGATTTCATAAAGCGTGTATTCACCAGCACAAAGCAGATCTAATGAAGTTTGTTTCAGATGCGCAAGGAAATGAGCTCGGAGGCATGCAAGCAGTCAGAGCTTATGTGTCAGAATAATCAGTTGGGGCTCTGTTAGTCTTGCAATAAGTGCTCTTTGACATGCTTGATGTACAAACTGCCCTGATGAGATGACTTTATGCTGAAAGTTATGAAAACATTGAAACACATGCTGATGTAAGTGATACTGTTGCCGTAATCTGCCTCTCTTTGTAACATACGCAAAAAAAAAAAATTGTCACACATCTCAACGACTCGCGCGCTATGGAGGACCAAAACTGCCAAAATTCAAAATAAATAAATGACTAAATAAAAAAAGAAATTACTAAAAATGAAAATGAATATAAAAATATAATTCGAAAATTATATCTAAAAAAAGAAATATAAATGGAAATAAATCCGTTTTTATTTTCACTTTTTGTCATTTATTTATTTACTTATTTAGTCATTTATTTATTTATTTAGCCATTTATTTATTTATTTAGTCATTTATTTCTCTTTTTATTTCATCATTTATTTATCTATTTATTTAGTTATCTATTTATTTATTATTATTTATAAGTTATTTACTATTTATTTTACCTATTTATTACTCATTTATTTAGTCATTTATTTATCTATTTATTTAGTTATTTATCTATTTAATTATTATTTATTATTATTTATTAGTTATTTACTATTTATTTTACCTATTTATTACTCATTTATTTAGTCATTTATTTATTTTGAATTTTGACAGCTTTGGGCCGTACTGCCAAGTCGAAATGTTATTCAAATGAGGGGGCGGTCCTAAGCGTGTCTTGGGTTGGACTCCACCATTGCAAACTGCCTATCATTGGACGAGTGAGCAGCTCGGCGAACGAGGAAGTCTCACCGGCTTGCAATGGAAAGCTCCAGCAATGGACGACTTAACTTGTCCACGAAATAAATAGATAAATAAATAACTAAATAAATAATTAAATGACTAAATAAAGAAATAAATGACAAAAAGTGAAAATAAAAACGGATTTATTTCCATTTATATTTTTTTAGATACAATTTTCGAATTATATATATTTTTTATTTATATTCATTTTTATTTTCACTGTTAGTCATTTATTTATTTAGTCATTTTTCATTTTGAATTTTGGCAGTTTTGGTCCTCCATATTAAGGCGCACGTCCTTGACGCGTCTGCCGTGTTTGACCGAAAGCAGAGCAGCGGCGATGATAAACAAAAATAATGACGTTGCTCCTCGCAGGCCTCGTATCAAAGCCGAGACAAGACAGACGCTGGCGTGAAGATGAAATTATAGGGCCGACATAAGCGCTTTTCATCCGAGAGGCCCCCGCTGCGAGCGCAGGAGGGCTGCTGACGCACAACATCACAAAAGCTAAACAAGCAGGCATGCTTCAAACATGTCAAGGTCTCTTTGTGGATTTGATGCACCGTGACGGGCGGTGTCGCTGTCACCCGAGAGCAACGCTCGTGATATGCACACCGCATGATCTTGAAGTGTCACAGAGGTCGCCTTAAGTCTCTGTGGGGCCCGAAGCAAAATTCTATTATACATTTGTAAAACTAGCCTAAATTCATCATGTTCTTCGTGTTGTTTATATCACTGGTGTCGGGAAAATTGTCACTTTTCACGAGACTACTAAAATGGCATCACCCATTCGCGTTGCATCATCAAAGACAGCAAGCCATTTATAATACTTAAGATCGGTAAGTAATAAAAAAATAAATAAATAATAATAATAATAATTAAAATGAATAAAAAAATGAATAAATAAATAAACAACACCTACATGTGTGGACTGACCAGTAGTTTAGACCTTTAAAAAAAAATAACGTGGAATTTACCAAATTGTCACTAATGAGTTTTCGGCCCAATGCCAGCGATATGTACATATAAACAAACACATAGTGTGTTACAACTTACAAAACTACTTAAAGTAACACTTGACTCATTGAGTAATTTTCTGCAGTAAAAAGTTAATATTTTGTCCAGAATGAATTTGATAACTTCATTATTGTTGTTCATGTACAGTACCAAAGTAATTTTTCTACTTGCTGTCCACTGATGATGACATCACCTGTGCTGAGGATGTAGGTAACGGCCAATCATGGCTCACCTGTTTTCTGGGTTAGGTCAGTAAACTAAGCCATGATTGGTCGGTACCTACTTCCTCAGCACAGGTGATGTCATCATCAGTCGACAGCAAGTAGAAAAATGATTTTTTAAGGGATTTATCGTACATGAAAAATAATGAAATTACCACATTAATTATAGGGATGTAACGATATCCAAATATCACGATACAATATTATCACGATATGAAGCTCACGATACGATAATTATCACAATATTGTGAGGAGGTTGGCGATATTTAAAAAAGATCACAATGTTGTAAAGAAAAATGAGCTCACACTAAAAAAACAAAACAAAAACAAAACGCACAATACTGTGCTTTTGTACATAACAGCAATACATATAAACAACCTCCAATTTCTAATAACACTTAAATTGAGGCACTTACTCACCTAATAAAAGCACTTATTCAGTTCCTCCACATATTGACTCGCTACACAAGCATATTTCAATCCCCTTCATCTGACAATTATAGAAGGGCTAAAACATCCCTAATGAAAATTAAACTGCACTAAAAATAGCCACCAGATGGTGCTAGAACTGCACAAATGCAAATCAACCTGGCTTTTTTAACAGATGTGTGGTTTTTAAATATCGTGAACATGACGACGACGATATTGTGGCAGTTTTAATATCACAATATCACAATATTGCCATTATTACATCCCTAATTAACTCATTTACTCCCAATAACGTATAAATACGTTTTTTAATGTTCTAAGTGTCCCAAAGACATATTTATACGTTTTTTTGTTTGTTTGTTTTTATGCTAGAGCATACAGAAGGCTTTGATGCAGCCTCTCAACTGCAAAGAACGGTTGCAGAAATGGTAGTTATTGCACAAACTGCCAGCAGGTGGCAGCAGAGCAAAGGAGATCAACCAGGGCCATGTAGAAAAAAAGCTCAATTACTTACAATTTTAAATAGATTTGTGAAAACTGATGAAACTTAGCTCTCTTCTAATGCTAATTGCTGCAAAACAGAAACAGATAGAAACATACTTTTTTTTCCTGATGAAAGAAGAGACTTTAATCTTTCTTTTGGTAGGTTCCGTGCTTTTATAGCAATAGAACACAATATTCTGTGGGCCTTGCAAAATCAGTCAAAATCCAGTAAAACAGCCGGGAGTGAACGGGACTGCTTCTGTGAAAATGTCTGGGAGTGAATGAGAATTATAGACAAAATACTTTACTGCTGAAAATGGCTCAATGAGTCAAGTATCCCTTAAACTATATTGTTTTGTCTATAAAAGCTAAATAAGCTAAGTAAGTAAGCTAAATAAGCTAATTAAGCTAAGCTAAATCACTAAATCAGTTTGCGTTTTTGTCGACTAATGAAGACGAGACGAAAATGTACTTCACTTAATAAAAGCTGGACTAAAATCTATGGCCATTTTAGTTCATGAACAAAGACGAGACGAAAATGACATGATTTTGTAAAATCCTGTCTCTGCTAATCTGTCACTGTGACATCTGCAGCTAACGAGTGCAACATACACAAACACATGGGACAGACATGAGGTGGATTCATGGTGAAATGGTTGTTTTTTTTAAAAGTAAATTAGAGTAGTGCTGTCACTATCGATATTTTTAGAATCGATTATTCTATTGATTATTCAAACAATTAATCGAATAATCTGATACATTTTTATTTTCCTTTAAAGTGTTTTACAAAGCATTTTCCCCCTGATTACTATTTTTTTTTAACCAGTGATTGTTCATTTCGTATTTCATATTTGTATAGTAATTAAAAAAAAAGGAGTATTGATTTACTCATCAACTTTTTTGAAACTGATTCTGTTGCTAGTTCAGTCATTGCTTGCTTATTTTGATTGAACACAGAAGATAATCATTCTTCTTCCGTGAAAAACTACAGAAATCAGTGATTAATTACTGTTGACATGATCAGATCAGATTGTTTCAACAATTTTCCATTAAAAAAATTGCTCAAAACGATTACTCCATTATTAAAATACCTGTTGATTAATTTGATAATCGATTACTTGTCGATTAATTGATTAATTTTGACAGCTCTAAATCATAGTTATAACGTAACATTAATCCAACGGCTATAACGTCTCAACAATGATGCTAATTCAACCGCTAACTAATGCCGGCTAACTGACTAGCTCGTAGCATGGAGCCATTGTAGCCACTTGTTGATATACTGTAATTGTGTGTGTAAAGTTGTTTTTCAATAAAACGATGAAAGAAAATTTCATGTGAAAGTTTTAGATCCAAAATGTCAACATTACCTGCTGACAAAAAAATATACAGAGGTAAAATGATTGTCCTGACTAAAACTAGACTAAACGTTGATAATTTTTTACCTAAACTATATTGTCTTGAACTAAAATAAAGACTAAACTGCTAGATTTATAGTCGACAAAAGTAGACTAAGTAAAAATGGGATAAGGCTAACTAACTATGATAAAAACTAACAAGCGTGATTGTAACTGGACTAAAGCTGACACTAAACTTAAAATGTCTGATAAATATCGTGACGATCATGCCATGTTTTTGTAGTTTGTTTTATGTGGCAAAACCCAATTTTAGCTACATCACTCGGTCTGTGCAGGCTTTATGTTCATAATAAGGCTCTAATAATCCATAGTTGAATGATTTCCGTATGTTTCCTGTGATTGAATAGTAACAAGTCCAAAGTCAGTTGGGATATGCTCATACAGTAGAAACAAGATCTTAGATGATTTAGTACAGTTCTAGAACACTATAACCAACAATTGGTAACTTAGAGTTGTTGTATAATTTAGTAAGTCAGTTATTTACTAACTGTAAGTAAGATGGATTTTTTGTTGTTGTTTTGTTTTGGCTGCATGAGCCACAAACTGCACACATCTGTTCCAGCTATTTTGGCTTAAGTGGGAATAGTGTTTGTTTATTTTATAAACAGCCCTTGAGACTTGTCAGAATGCATTCTCATCACGTTTTTGTACTCATAACACTTGTGTGGACATAACAACTACCTTGGCTGAGGTCTTCATTCAATGATAACAACAATGACAACAACAACAGCAGCAAGAAGAAGAAGAGCAAGAAGAAGAAGAAGAAGAACAACAACAACAACAAGGAGAAGAAGAAGAAGAAGAAGAAGAAGAAGAAGAAGAACAACAACAACAACAACGACAACGACAACAACAACAACAAGGAGAAGAAGAAGAACAAGAAGAAGAAAAAGAACAACAACATATATTTAGTGCCTTTCGAGGGAGCCAAACAGTTTGCAGAAGAAAACATCCGATCTCTTCATTCATACTTGATATGAAATGCTGACATCATCTAAACAACGCAAAGGTGACGGACGCCATTGCAGGGGAGGAATATAAACAAAATGATTTGTTCATCTGATGAAGTAAGCTACGTTTTATAGACCCCGGTAACATTTCCCTTGACCCGTGTTGCCGTGTTGACATCACAAACTTCTCTGCCTAAAAAATATATGCCACTACTGACCATCACACAAGTGGCAAGCCCCCCCCCAAAACCTCCCGAAAAACAACTACCCACACAAATAGAAAGGCTTCATTCAACTGGACGTCATCCAGAAGTGTCACAGTAATATTAACGCATCGATAAAAGTCATAATAAGAACAATTATCTGTCTTTTTCACGCAGGGTTACGAAACGACATTGCAGTGGACAATAAAAGATGCTTTGAATGATTATGATGGTTTCGGCCAGAGCGCGTCCACATCGCTCTCATAAAACGCAATTTAGTCTCAAATTTTCCGACCGGGGGTTCAACAAAGCAGCGGAAACGAACAATACAATAAAAAAAAGCTTTCATAAGAGGAAATAGCTAAACAGACTGAGTCACAGCGCTATATGCTTTCTTTTGTGTCATAATCACATACGTTTTGTGAACGGTTATTTATAGTTCTCACTGAATGGTTCTGAGGGTGGGGGGGAAATCTAATTTCAATGGATTCTGTATGATGGACTCATGTTTCTCATGTTTGGGTCTACCACCTCCACATGCTCAATTCTGGCCCATGTGCTCGCACTGTTACAAAGTTATTAAGAAACTTTTCATCATAAGGTCACAGTCAATAAATTCCAATACTGTACTCTATAATATTTGATTATAATAGAGATTTAATCGCTTCGATACAAATGGTTGTGTTTGTAGTTGCAAAATGACGTGTCATTAAAGGGGTCAGGATTAGATATTAAAAAAAAAAAAAATGTTTTGAAAAACTACATTCATCTCGATAGTGGCATCCAATAAGCATCCAATAGAGGGACTGGCAGAGTGATTTCAGAGCGCTAACAGCAAATAGACAAACAAGCAGGAAAATCTTCACTACTACTTCCTGGTTGGTTACTATGCAAGCATTTCCAAATATGGGCAAATTTGTACCAGCCTGCTGTGACACTAAGAGAACTAAGTGCAGTGTGAAAAAAAAAAAAAAAAAATATCTGAATGAGTCATGCTTCATGCAAGCATTTTTGAGGTTGGTATTCAGTGGCAAACTGATAAATATGCACATTGACGCACACTGAACTTTAGTTTATTTTTTAAGTATAATAATAATAATAATAATAATAATAATAATAATAATAATAATAACTTTTCATGGTCTAATAGTTCATTTAATACACTAGTGATGGGCATTACAGTTCTTTTAGGTGAACTGAATCACTAGAATCAGTTCATTTAAAAGAACCGTTCAAAAGATTCGTTCACTGAATCGTTCGGTCGTGACCGACACAACACTATAATACACTAAACAGAAACATTTGAGGTGTAAAATCCGCTCAAAACTCTTAAATGCATGCAAGACCATACTAATTATGCTATGCTACCATCACATCATCCATAGGCAATATTTATCTACTTTGATCCATTTGATTTGTCTTGCTGTAGGCTATTACAATTCCGAAATGACGTCACAAGTCAAAATGGCGGTCTCATGCTGCGTTTGAAGTGGGATTTATACCATTCGGAGGGCATCCATCCATCCATCCATCCATCATCCAACCATATCTATCTATCTATCTATCTATCTATCTATCTATCTATCTATCTATCTATCTATCTATCTATCTATCTATCTATCTATCTATCTATCTATCTATCTATCTATCTATCTATCTATCTATCTAACTATCTATCTATCTATCTATCTATCGATCTATCTGCCTGCCTGCCTTTCTGTCTGTCTGTCCGTGCGTCCGTCCATCCATCCATCCATCCATCCATCCATCCATCCATCCGGACCCGTCGCCATGGGCGGGCCTTGGGGGTCCGTGCCCGCCCTGTCAGTCAGCCGTGCCCGCCCTAGCAAGATGACTCACCAACTATTCGTCCTATCAGTCACGTAAACTTGCGCCTTCTGTTTTAAGTAAAGCATGGCGTGCCAGCCAGCCACATACCTCCTTTCAATTTTTGTTGTGATTGACAACTAAGCGAGCCAATGACAATCAGGATCAGGAGGGATGGGGTGGGGTGGTGGGGAGACGCGCGCTCTGCAGACGTGCCTTAGCCAAACCTACTTCCGGGTAGATAGTGCGCATTTGCCGGCTGGCGCTGGGACAAAGACTGAGCAGTGAGCACGTCGTGCGGCTTTAATGGAAGCCACCAAATGCCAAACCTCGATCCAGGATGACACAGTTGACATCAATGGGAATCCTGAGTCCACTGGTTACGTTTACACGTGAGTGGCAAACTTTTATTTTAATTAGTCAAGCCACACAGCACGGATGAATTGTAGCAATACACAGTATGCTGTTAACAGACCCAAGCAGTCACACATACACAACAACAACTAAGGAGCATAAAATTATTTATCACTAAAGCAGTTGCAGTACAATGTCAGTTGAATTCTTTTTTTACTGCCAAGTTTGTTCATGTTGATGACTGTCACTAAGTTCTAATAAAAAAAAAACAGCGCTTTACACATCCTTTTGGATTGATATTCTGCTTAGTTTTTCACTGAACCCATATTTTGTTTCTGTATATCATCGACATAACTCAACCTTATTTCTAAATCACTTTAGAACAGCCACTGCTGCATACAAAGTGCTGTGCATGGAATAGAAATGAGTCTTTTAGTCGACACAAGTGAAATAAAATAACACAAAATAAAATTAATTAGAGTAAATATAAGTAGATAAGTAAACACGCAAATAAAATACTAAAAAAAAAAAAAATCTGTACAAGTATAGAAATAAAATAACACAAAATACAGAAGGCACCATAAAAAAAGTAAAATGATGTGAAGTCTCATGCTGAGTCAAAGATCAAAGAATAGAGATGTCTGGCAAAAATGAAGGGAAATTTTGTCCATATCGTACAGCCCTAATCCAACACGCAAATGAAGGCAACTGCTAGCCAATTCCAGATCGAAGGGGCTGGGTCACAGAGTCATTCATTCGGACATAGTTGTTTACAGAAGTAAAGAGTGGATTTGTTTCAAATGAACTTTTGAGTTGAATAAATGCAAAATGAACTACTCCTTTTTTTTTCAGTTTGTCTTTAAGATTTTAGAACGAACTGCCGCTTTTAAGTGACAGAAAATATTTCTGAACACTTTTACAGTTGTCACAATGCCGCTGTTCAACCTGATGAACATTAGATTTAGGTTGATAAAGTGTGCCCCCCCAAAAAAAGGTAATGCCCCCCCTACAATTTCTTTCTGGTGACGGGTCTGCATCCATCCATCCATCCATCCATCCATCCAGTTCCTTTTTTAATTTCTTTAGTTATGTACACAACGTGGCTTACATCACGTCAGTACTTTTCCAATGCAATTTTTCAATTATGAAACCCTTGTTTTGTGAAAAGCAAATCCCTATCATTAGGCGTTGTTCCACCAACAAGCCCAGGAACTTTGAGTTCTGGGTAAAGGGAGTTCTTGGTTGTAAAAGTTCAGCAGGGAATTTAGAATTGTGCTTCACAGCTGTGTTAGAGTTCTCAGTAATTAATTCAAATGTGTTTGATTGAGCCCAGCCGATGTAAAAACAACACCCCCAAATTTTACCAATCAGCCGTGGCCATTGCAGCCCGCCCCCTCAAAGTTCCTGCCTGGCTCAGCAAGACCCTTCTGCTGAGATAGTACTTGGATATCCCCTGGGGAATTTAATTACCCTGGAAATTGTTGGTGGTGGAAAATCGTCCAAACTGAATTTTACCAAGGTAAACTGAAAAGTTCTCCAAAAGTTCCGGCGGTGGAAAAACGCAAAAAAATGTAGTAGACTTGGTTCAGCAATTGAAACCTTCCACGAGCTGTCTTGACACAATACCATCTGGCTTTTTCAAAACCATTGTGAAATCTGTTCAGATCGATTTACAACAAATAATTAATTGCTCACTTCAATCAGGTGAACTTCCTAAATGTTTGAAAGTAGCCGCCGTCAAGCCCATTCTAAAAAAGAGAACACTGGATGTCTCCCTGCTAGCAAATTATAGACCAATCGCAAACCTTCCCTTCGTAACTAAAATAGTTGAAAAAGTGGTTTTTAATCAACTCAGCAATTTTTTGAGCTTAAACGGACTTTTGGATAAATTCCAGTCAGGTTTCCGACCTCATCACAGTACAGAAACAGCTCTGATTAAAGTACTGAATTATATAAGATTGAGCACTGATGCAGGGAAGGTATCGGTGCTCGTCTTGTTGGACCTCAGTGCAGCATTTGACACGATTGATCATAATATACTGTTAGACAGGCTGGAAACTTGGGTGGGGTTAAATGGAACAGTCCTTAAATGGTTCAGGTCCTATTTGGAGGAAAGGAGTTACTTTGTGACCATTGGAAATTTTGAATCTGATCGAAAGGCCATGACATGTGGGGTCCCTCAAGGGTCAGTCCTTGGACCCCTGTTGTTCAGTCTGTATATGTTACCTTTGGGTCAAATGCTTCAGAACACCGATGTTGACTATCATAGTTATGCAGATGACACACAACTGTATTTATCGATGTCCCCAAATGACAGCAATTCTATTTACACATTGTGTCATTCTCTAGAGCAAGTTAACAACTGGATGAACCAAAATTTCCTTCAGCTGAACGAAAACAAAACGGAGCTCATTGTTTTCGGCAATAAAGAAAAGAGGATTGCTGTTAAAAAACAGCTTGAGTCACTGTCTTTAGAAACTAAAGACCAAGTTCGAAACCTTGGGGTATTAATAGACTCAGATCTGACCTTCAGTAATCATATTAAATTTATCACTAAAACAGCCTTTTACCAGCTGAAAAACATATCCAGACTGAAGGACTGCATGCTTCAAGCAGACCAAGAGAAGCTTATCCATGCTTTTATCTCCAGCAGACTAGATTACTGTAACGGTCTTCTGACTGGACTCTCTCAAAAGAACATGAGACAATTGCAGCTCATTCAGAACGCTGCAGCTCGAGTTCTGACCAAAACAAAAAGATCAGAACATATTACTCCAGTACTTAAGGATTTACACTGGCTCCCTGTCAGCTGTAGAATCGATTTTAAAGTTCTGCTACTCGTCTATAAATCACTAAATGGTTTGGGTCCTGAATATATCCAAGAAATGCTGATTGAGTACAAACCCAGCAGGGCTCTGAGATCCACAGACTTGGGCCAACTAGTGGAACCCAGAGTTCGAAGCAAACATGGTGAAGCTGCATTTAGCTATTATGCTGCACATAGATGGAATAGGCTACCAACAGAAGTGAAGTCAGCCCCGAGTGTAAATGCTTTCAAATCCAGGTTAAAAACTTTGCTTTTTTCTTATACCTTTGATTAGGGACTTTTAAACAGCTGTAATTAAGTGTTTTTTTTTGTTTTTGTTTTTTTTTCCCTCTGAATGTTAACTACTGTTTTTTTATGCTTATGTGTTCTTTCCTTGTGTAAAGCACATTGAGTTGCCTTGTGTATGAAATGTGCTATACAAATAAACTTGCCTTGCCTTGCCTTGCCTAATGTTCCCCCAAAACGTACGACGTGAGAAACACAAGCACACATCAAGCTTTGCTGAATATTCAAGCTATGG